>NC_044506.1:23656950-23661950 GCF_902362185.1 Chanos chanos
TGTGGTACGGCAGTTCTTTTTGGCACTGTCCACGTGCAAGCTGCACCCATTTATCGTCTTAGATGGCGGGATTGACCAGACGGAGAAGAAATTTACGACTCTGCGTGAGCGAGCGCAAAGCAAAATCCAGGAGGCTCACGCCCTGTCCCGCGGCGCTCACGGGAGTGTCCTCCCGCTGCTCACCCGCGAGGTCTTCAAACAGGTCCTGTCTGAACTTGGCATCCCCGTGGTGCAGTGTGTGTCGGAGGCAGACTGGGAAATCGCATGCTTGGCCAATCAGTGGGGCTGCCCAGTGCTGACCAATGACAGTGACTTTTACATCTTCGACCTGCGTGGGGGTTACTTGCCCTTTGCTTTCTTTGAGTGGAGTAACATTAACGGCAAGGCCTCCGAGCGCTATATCCCTGCCCGCCGCTTCACCGTTAACCGCTTCTGCTCCAACTTTAACCACATGAACAAACAGCTGCTGCCCCTGTTTGCCGTCATCGCGGGGAACGATTACACGCCAGCCAAGACAACGGAGATGTTCTTCAGCAGGGTGGAGCTCTTCGGTGGCCCGCCGATGGGCAGGCAGGGTGGTGCACGGGGACGACGGGCGAACCCCCGAATCGAAGGCCTCCTACTCTGGCTGTCTCAGTTCCCTGGTCCTGCGGAGGCTGTGGAGGAGGTGCTGGAGGTGCTGGGAGGAAAGCAGAGAGGGAGCCAAAGAAAAC
Organism: Chanos chanos; assembly: GCF_902362185.1. NCBI lineage: Eukaryota > Metazoa > Chordata > Actinopteri > Gonorynchiformes > Chanidae > Chanos > Chanos chanos. The sequence goes on from NC_044506.1 coordinate 23,657,664, forward strand.
TCCTCTCAGATGGAATGCAAGATTACCACCTTTCCCCTACCAGCAGTTTGGCCCTGTACTTCTCTGGCAGTCAGCAGGCGCTACTGAGTACTCAGGGACTGCCGACGGTGCTGGCTTCCCAGCCGGAGTGGCTCTTAAGAGGGCTTACCTGTGGCAGGCTGCCCCCTCTGGTCCTGGATGTGCTGGTTCTCCACAGAGCCCTTCTGATTTGTCAGGTGGAGAACAGTCGTCTGCCCAGCACCCACACCACGTCACAAAGCATCCGCCAGGCCTTTTACAGCCTGCTCCTGAGGGGCGGGAACCAGCAAGGTGTCGACCAGTCACAGCAGGGTAGAGGTAGAGGAGGAAGGGGCAGAGGGGGGCAAAGGCGGGGTAGAGGAGGACCACATAAGGATAGGACCAACTCAGACACTTTTGGCAGCTACAGCACTCCCTCTGGTGTGGAGGAATATGACAGGCATGACCTCACTCTGAGGAGAACTGTAGTCGAAGCTCAGCTGCCCAGCACTGTTCCACTGCTGCAGCTGAACACACTAGACCAGGTTTGTCTTTGTTTCCAGCTACTGACTCATTATGGGGTTTTTTTCCTGTGTTGCTTCATTGCATTGAAATGAACATTTGAAATGACTCCCCACATTCTCTCTCTCTCTCTCTCTCTGTCAGTTGCCTATACCTGGGCGTCGGCAGGTGTTGTTGGGTGTTCTGGGTGTGGCTGACAGTGTGTTGCAGGGTGTTCCTGTTCACCTCTGTTTACCTGTGTGTGTGACATGTTTCTGGATGAGCGCTGCCAAACCCAAGCCCAGTGCCTCCCTGCTGCATGCCCTGCTACTGGGCTTTGTCTACGGAGAGCTCTGCCGATGCAGAAGCCTCCCCAAAGGTAGGCTCAGCAGAGCCATACCCCACATAACCATACCCCACATAACCATACCCCACATAACCATACCCTACATAACCATACCCCACATAACCATACCCCACATAACCATACCCCACATAACCATAGTCTACATAACCATACTCTACATAACCATACTCTACATAACCATACCCTACATAACCATACTCTACATAACCATACTCTACATAACCATACCCCACATAACCATACCCTACATAACCATACCCTACATAACCATACCCCACATAACCATAGTCTACATAACCATACTCTACATAACCATACCCCACATAACCATACCCTACATAACCATACCCCACATAACCATACTCTACATAACCATACTCTACATAACCATACCCCACATAACCATAGTCTACATAACCATACTCTACATAACCATACCCCACATAACCATACCCCACATAACCATACTCCACATAACCATACCCCACATAACCATACTCCACATAACCATACCCCACATAACCATACCCTACATAACCATACTCTACATAACCATACCCTACATAACCATACCCCACATAACCATACTCTACATAACCATACCCCACATAACCATACTCCACATAACCATACCCCACATAACCATACTCCACATAACCATACTCTACATAACCATACCCTACATAACCATACCCTACATAACCATACCCCACATAACCATAACCTACATAACCATACCCCACATAACCATACCCCACATAACCATACTCTACATAACCATACCCCACATAACCATACCCTACATAACCCTACTCTACATAACCATACCCCACATAACCATACTCTACATAACCATACTCTACATAACCATACCCCACATAACCATACCCTACATAACCATACTCTACATAACCATACCCTACATAACCATACCCCACATAACCCTACTCTACATAACCATACTCTACATAACCCTACTCTACATAACCATACTCTACATAACCATACCCCACATAACCATACTCTACATAACCATACCCTACATAACCATACCCCACATAACCCTACTCTACATAACCATACTCTACATAACCCTACTCTACATAACCATACTCTACATAACCATACCCCACATAACCATACTCTACATAACCATACCCCACATAACCATACTCTACATAACCATACCCTACATAACCCAGCCTTGCCCTGGTACAAAGCACTTGCCATGCTGGGTACATCGGCTGAATTACCCAGCGGGCTGCCAGTTGTTCAGATCAGTGTCATTTGTATAGGGCTTCTCTCAGTGGATGTTGTCACAAAGGCAGCTCCACAGGAAACTTGGCCACACATTTTGCTGTGTGCAGAGACCGCTTCGAGTCAGTGACCTATGATGTCATCAACAGTAGCTTTTCTTACAAACCAAATGAGTCATGAAAACAAAATATTCTGCCAAATGTGACATGAATGTATCTGTTTTTAACTGACTTTGAATCTTTTTTAACGTTTTTCTTCACTTCCTCAGCTTTACTCAATCCTCCCTTACCTCTTTTTCAACAGTTGCTTTATTGTGAAATGAACCATCAGCTTTTTTCTCTCTCATCTCTCATCTCTGTCTCACAGATCCTGCATCCTCATGTGCAGGGGTGAGGTCGGTGTGCACACGACTGGCTCGGTTGAGGGTGAAACCAGGGGAGAGGAGGGGCCTGGACCTGGGTGTGGCCTATTCCCTCTGCCAATGGCAGTCCTGTATGTGGGCGGGGCTTTATTTGAACCAGCTGTTGTGTTTCCCGCTCCCTGAGCCCCAGTGTGCCTGGTACCGTGTACATTCACTCAGTCATTACTGTTTGGTTATATTATCATTACATTATGACATTGTCTTAGAAAAGTGTCATGAGTGAAATGTATGACACATGATGAATAAAATGGCGTAAGTTTTTAGATTAAAAGCGTCTTTGTACTTCGTTATTTGAACTAAAAGAAAATCCTATCACTGGAGCGCACTATGCTGTAACCTGAGCTCTTGTAAAAGCAGAAAGGGACTTAGAGGAATATTGTTTCATCAAACATGTGTCAGGCTCGTACATTTTTACAATCTCTTTTTAAATCCCTCTTTCTCACTGACGTGTGCTTTTCTCTGTGAAGGGTGTTCAGTGGTACTCTACTCCACGGGCTGGAGCTTGCCCTGAGGACTGGGAGCTCTGCTGAATCTCTTCTGGCGGATGCAGCGCTTCCCATGCAACTGTTCTCTTGCCTGCAGGGGGCGGTAATGAGCTCCAGTGTCCACAGCCTTGGGCCTTCATCCTGCTCAGCCGCAAAGCACAGCAGAGGGGGGCAGAGACAGACCCAACAAAGGGGGCGGGGCCGTGCTGGGAGGGGGAGGGGGAATAGAGGAAGGGGGCGGGGTAATCATAGAAATGGGGGGGCATGGTCAGCTGATGATCTGGACAACAGGTTTGCGCTCTTAGTGACTGGAGAGGATGAAGATGAGGAATAGGTGAGGAGAAAAGAAAGGCGTGTGTCTTATAAGAGAGGGATGAGCAGAGATAGACTGCGTGATGTCATAGACTGCGTGATGTCATAGACTGTGTGATGTTGCCTTCCTAAGGGACCACCTCCTTATCTCCTTTCATTCATCTCAGGAACAGTAACACTCTTTTCAATTTTACAGTCATAGAGAATCACTTTAACTATATGCTTTTTAAAATGAACTCCCTGAGGTCAAACACGTTGGAGTGAATGAACGCTTGTCTGTAAAGGCCGGGAACCGTTTTACCGGGCAGCTAAAACTATGGTTTTTAAAGAAAAAAAAAGGAAACGAAACAGACGTGCTGGTGCTGACACGTCGCTCACTGCCGACTGTGTTTGTGTTATTTACTTCCGTTTCACTAAGTGACCCTTTTAATTTTTTTTAAGAAAAAAACATAACACAGAGAAAATGAGAATTATGAATTATACAGAGGTGACTAAACAAAAATATTATAACTTATTGAATGTAGTTATTATGAAATGTTTCTAAATACATGTTGCTTTTTACATTCACGAATTATATTAAGCACCTGTATTAAACTCTTTGCACTGCTTGGACTGATAATCGCTGCCCTTCGAATGGTTTGTCTGAATGCTTTTTTATGGTCAAGTATGATTCTACATACATATCAATAAATGTCTTTTCTCACGTCTACATGAATCTGTCTCTGTTAACCCTCATGAAGTTTTAGAACTTTTTGGTATTTAAACAAGTAAAACCCTCCGCCTCTCCCCGAAAAACAAAAGTGGCGCGCAGCAGAAATCTATTCGGGTATTCTGCATTTCACACGAGACGTTTCCAAACAGTTTACAGTTTCTCTTGTGAACGGAAATGTAATCTCACGAGTGTAGCTGTGATCCACGTCTACACTGACCGTTCTATATGTGAGACT
>NC_044506.1:23666950-23669450 GCF_902362185.1 Chanos chanos
AGAACTTGTGTCATGTGACTGACAGGGAGAGAAGGGAGACCCAGGGCTGATGGGAATGCCAGGAATGAGAGGATCTCCTGGGCCAAAGGCAGGTGGCACATGACAAATTTACCCCACACACATTTACCCCACACACATTTACCCCACACACATTTACCCCACACATTACACATTACACATTTACCCCACACACATTTACCCCACACATGACACATTACACATTACACATTTACCCCACACATTACACATTACACATTTACCCCACACACATTTACCCCACACACATTTACCCCACACACATTTACCCCACACATTACACATTACACATTTACCCCACACACATTTACCCCACACATGACACATTTACACCACACATTACACATTACACATTTACTCCACACACATTTACCCCACACACATTTACCTCACACACATTTACCCCACACATTACACATTACACATTTACCCCACACATTACACATTACACATTTACCCCACACACATTTACCCCACACACATTTACCCCACACATGACACATTTACCCCACACACATTTACCCCACACACATTTACCCCACACATTACACATTTACACATTACACATTTACCCCACACACATTTACCCCACACATTACACATTTACCCCACACATTACACATTTACCCCACACATTACACATTTACCCCACACACATTTACCCCACACATTACACATTTACCCCACACACATTTACCCCACACATTACACATTTACCCCACACATGACACATTTACACCACACACTTTTACCCCACACACATTTACCCCACACATTACACATTTACACCACACATTACACATTACACATTACACATTTACACCACACATTACACATTACACATTACACATTTACCCCACACACATTTACCCCACACACATTTACCCCACACATTACACATTTACACATTACACATTTACCCCACACACATTTACCCCACACATTACACATTTACCCCACACATTACACATTTACCCCACACACATTTACCCCACACACATTTACCCCACACATTACACATTTACCCCACACACATTTACCCCACACATTACACATTTACACCACACATTACACATTACACATTACACATTTACCCCACACATGACACATTTACCCCACACACATTTACACCACACACATTTACCCCACATACATTTACCCCACACACATTTACCCCACACACATTTACCCCACACATGACACATTTACACCACACACATTTACCCCACACATTACACATTACACATTACACATTTACCCCACACATGACACATTTACCCCACACACATTTACCCCACACATTTACCCCACACATTACACATTACACATTACACATTTACCCCACACATGACACATTTACCCCACACACATTTACCCCACACATTTACCCTACACATTACACATTACACATTTACCCCACACATGACACATTTACACCACACACATTTACCCCACACACATTTACCCCACACACATTTACCCCACACACATTTACCCCACACATTATACATGACACATTTACCCCACACATGACACATTTACACCACACATGACACATTTACACCACACATTACACATTACACATTTACCCCACACATTACACATGACACATTTACCCCACACATGACACATTTACCCCACACATGACACATTTACACCACACATTACACATTACACATTTACCCCACACATTACACGTTACACATTACATATTTACCCCACACATTACACATTACACATTTACCCCACACATTACACATTTACCCCACACATTACACATTACACATTACACATTTACCCCACACATTACACATTACACATTACACATTTACCCCACACATTACACATTTACACCACACACATTTACCCCACACATTACACATTACACATTTACACATTTACCCCACACATCACACATTACACATTACACATTACACATTTACCCACACATTACACATTACACATTTACCCCACACATTACACATTTACCCACACATTACACATTACACATTACACATTTACACATTTACACCACACACATTACACATTACACATTTACCCCACACACACTACACATTACACATTTACCCACACATTTACACATTACACATTTACACATTACACATTTACCCCACACATTTACACATTACACATTTACACATTACACATTACACATTTACACATTACACATTTACACATTACACATTACACATTTACACATTACACATTACACATTACACATTACACATTACACATTTACACCCAATCAGTGCTTTTTCTGCACCAACATGAGCGACACTTATTTATTGGGAATGCCTGGTGTGTTTCTCTTTAGGGTTTACCAGGATACAAAGGAGAGAAGGTGAGTCTGATACACATGCACACACACGCACCAACACACAGGCACAAACACACATGCACACGCAAACACTTACACACAGGCACAAACACACATGCACACACA
>NC_044506.1:23676950-23694450 GCF_902362185.1 Chanos chanos
TGGGACTTCCAGATACAGACTGACAAGCTGGTTGTGGCTAATTAACCAGACATAGTGGTGGTGTACAAACAGAAGAAGAAAGCTGCAGTGATAGACATAGCATTTCCAACTGACAGCAACATCAGGAAGAAGGAACACTAGAAACTCGAGAAATACCAAAGGCTGAAAGAATTGCTAGAAAAGATGTGGAAGGTGAAGGTGACAGTGGTCCCCATCGTAATCGGAACACTTGGAGCTGTGACCCCCAAACTGGGAGAGTGGCTCCAACAGATCCCCGAAGGAACATCTCTGTCCAGAAGAGCACGGTCCTGGGAACAGCTAAGATACTGTGCAGGACCCTCAAGCTCCCAGGCCTCTGGTATAGCTCTTTTCCACTAGGACAATGCCGGTGCCGGTGCCGGTGCCGGTGCCGGTGCGGAGCCAGTGCTGCCTTGGTGCCTTTTGAGAACCGGTTCCACTGGTTTGGGAACCGAACGCTACATAACGAAAGTTTGGGTAATTTCCGTGGGGAAAAAATAATGTCGGACAGAACGCATCTGCTTGCTTTTTATAAATTTACTTTTACTTGTTCCACACAGCGAAACACCTTACGAATTTTGTCCTATAACTTTTCGCTTGGAGGGCAAAATTCATGAAAATAGTAAGTCTATCACCTAGCTCAAAAGTTAAAACGAGTGTTTAAATGAAGGTCTGCAGTGGTTTATTTGCACCAGCTAGAGCTGAGAGAGAGAATGTCTTTTTCTACCACTCTGGGTCCAACTACGTTCATGTAACATGTAAACAACAGCCCGTATTGATGTAGACACAAATTGTTGCTCATACATCTTTTAATCATATACATATTTTCATGCTACAAATATCCTTTAGCCTACCGCTACTTGGTCAGACGTTCTTTGTTACTCCCGCCTCTCTAGAGAACGTCACGTACCAAACACATCAAACGCTGAACTGATTGGTTCTCGCGTGGTTTTTATTTGCATAGCCTCTGATGTCAGTGGTTCCAACTTTTGGGACCAGCAACTCTGTGGTGCCGTGCCGGTGCCAGCTTTTTGGCTCCGGCATCAGTATTTTGTCAGTGGAAAAGCGCGGCCCCGGTGCTCGATCAGGCACCGGCACCGGCACCGCGGCAGTGGAAAAGGGGTAGTAGAGGACCCGAGCTTGGAGGGGAAAGGACCACCCATAGAGGCGAGGGGGGATTTATATATATATATATATATATATACACACAGGTAGTACCCAATTTACGATAGTTTGACTTGCAATGTTTTGACTTTACGATGGTGCGAAAGCGATAGGTATTCAGTAGGAACTTTGAATTCGTACTTCGAATTTTGATCTTTTCTGATGTAGTTTCTCTCTGATGGTGTTTCTCTCTGATGGTGTTTCTTTCTGATGGTGTTTCTCTCTGATGGTGTTTCTCTCTGATGATGTTTCTTTCTGATGGTGTTTCTTTCTGATGGTGTTTCTCTCTGATGATGTTTCTTTCTGATGGTGTTTCTCTCTGATGGTGTTTCTCTCTTTTAGATATTTGTTGTGAGCAGTGAGGAGGAGCTCGGTAGGCTGCACACAGACAATGCTCTCGCTTTCCGGAAGGATCAGAAAACGCTTTACTTTAAAGATAGTGATGGATGGCAGCCTATTCAGGTACACTGACTGAGGGTTGATTTCCTATTGCTCTTTTAGCAGTGTCCGTCATGGCTCAACTCCGAGCATTTCCACAGTGCTCAAATATTACAAGCATATGACAGTTCTGGCTTAGTTATGAATTACATCTTTAGCTTAGCCTCTCCTTCATATCACATCACCACTGATCCCTTTAAATGTTATGCAAATGTTTAGAATATTTCCCCTCTTCCAAAGAAGGGGTTAGAAAAGTAGTGTTCTTAGTTGTAAATTCTTCTACAAAAAGTTTTTAAACTCCTTTTTGTTACCTTTTGTTTGACTATGTAAGCATTCATACAAATTAAACAAAAATATAAGCTCGCAGATGCTGCAAACGGCAACAGGGGTCAAAGAAACAGTCAGGAAGCAATGCTCTAATGCTGAAACAGAGAGGAAAGTTTTGAAAGTGCCCTACTAGCTTTTTACTCTTTTTTTTCCACTTCCCTAAACCGTCTTTTCAACAACAAAATGTTTTCAAAGTGTCAGAAGTCTTTCTGACTGAGATCTGTTTGAAACTCTGTTAGTGTCTCATTGAGACTATTTAGAGGAAAACTGAAATGTCTCCATAGTTCAGTCCATTCCAAGCGACGGAGAGGGCTGGCGATGGGGGCGGAGTCTGTGGGGATGGGGCGGTGCAACCTCTGAATGGAGAGGAGTGTGATGACGGAAACCGGATGGTTACAGACGACTGTATCAGTGAGAATAATAAACTCACACACACACAGCACAAACTCACATACATGAATGCATACGCTCATTGACTGTCAGTAATTGTCAGCCTAAGTCAGTGTGACTTGTCATGTGTGAATCGCTGTGCTGACATGAAGAGCAGGCAGTGTGAAAACAATGCCCCAAACACACACAGTAGATTCCCTTGTTTTATGACCTTCAGCTTTTGTAGTTTTAGTCATAGTAGCTTTGACCTATTCCTCTCTTCTCTCTCTCTCTGTCTCTGTCTCTGTCTCTCCCTGTCTCCGTCTCTCTGTCTCTCTCTGTCTCTGTCTCTCTCTGTCTCTGTCTCTGTCTCTGTCTCTCTCTGTCTCTGTCTCTGTCTCTGTCTCTCTGTCTCTGTCTCTGTCTCTGTCTCTGTCTCTCTCTGTCTCTCTCTGTCTCTGTCTCTGTCTCTGTCTCTGTCTCCGTCTCTCTGTCTCTGTCTCTCTCTCTTCCTCATTCACTCTTTCTCTCTGCAGGCTGCAGGAAGGCGTACTGTGGGGATGGATATCGACGTGAAGGTGTAGAAGAATGTGATGGGAAGGACTTTGGTTATCAGACCTGCAAATCATACCTGCCTGGGTATATTTACACACACACACACACACACACACACACACAAATCATACCTGCCTGGGTATATTTACACACACACACACACACACACACACACACACACACAAATCATACCTGCCTGGGTATATTTACACACACACACACACACACACACACACACACACACACACATCATACCTGCCTGGGTATATTTACACACACACACACACACACACACACACACACACACACACACACACACAAATCATACCTGCCTGGGTATATTTACACACACACACACACAAATCATACCTGCCTGGGTATATTTACACACACACACACACACATACACACACAAATCACACCTGCCTGGGTATATTTACACACACACACACACACACACACAAATCATACCTGCCTGGGTATATTTACACACACACATACACATACACATACACACACACACACACACACACACATACACACATATACATGCACACACACACACACAATCTTAATCTCTCTCTCTCTCTCTGGCTGTGTAGGTCTTTTGGACATCTAAAGTGCACTGACTCCTGTCACATCGACTCTACTGGGTGCAAGTTCTTCACCTGAGCTCCTGTATCACACACACATATATACACATATACACAGTAATTCTCTTTATGTAAGCTCCTCACACATGCGCACACACACACACATACACAGTCAACCTCTTTATTTAAGCTTCTCACACACGTATACACACACACACACAGTCAACCTCTTTATTTAAGCTTCTCACACACGTATACACACACACACATACACAGTCAACCTCTTTATTTAAGCTCTTTACATGCACACACACACACACATACACACAATCAACCTCTTTATTTAAGTTCCTCACCCCCACACACACACACACACACACACACAGACACACACACACTATTGGTGTCTGGGCAGATGAAAACAGTAAAAACAGACGTAATGAATGATGGCTTTAAAAAAAAAAAAACTCAGCGGATTTTTGTACAGTTACAGAACTTCAGGCTGGATCATTACATACTGATGATTAGAACATGGGTGAACACTGAGCTACACCAGTGGAAAGGACAAAAAGTCTTAGACTTTCAGACTTAGACTTTTAGACTTAGACTTTCAGACTTAGACTTTTAGACTTAGACTTTCAGACTTAGACTTTTAGACTTAGACTGAAGTCTAATTCTATGAAAATGTAAAACATTTAGAGCTGTCTCATTAATTGATCTTGGTGTTAGATCCTTGCTTGTCTTCACATTGACTGCACTGTGTTCAAATAAATGTAAAAATAATGTCAGTCTCTTCCATTTATGTTTTCTGTACTTTGAAAATATGATTTGGTCAATATTTTTCACTGTTCAACACTCATTTAGTGTAATTACGCTGCACATTCCATATATATCCCAGTAGGGGGCACTGTTTCCTGCAGCTGTCTTTGGTAAACACCATTCTTTGGACAACAGTTGGTGATGATTGACAGCGAGTCTGAGCAAATCTTAATCTTTAATAGAGTACAATTTATCAATCATACACACGCATGCACACACGCACGCACACATACACAGTGAACAGAGTAACAGAGTTCCTGTGGTTTCATTAATGTCACTACAGTGTCAGAGCTAAAACACACACGGGGGAAAAATGAATAGATGTTAACACTCGTAAGAATCTCTACTATTTCTCAGAGAGAGCGAAGACATTACGTCCAGATTAAATCAGTAATGCTCGGGGGCTGTCCCAGAAAGAGTGTTTAGTGAAAACACTGAGTTAGTCAACTCAGAGCAAGTAGTAAACCTCCTCATAGAAGAGCCCTATGGCTTTGTTTTGCTAGGAGAATGAAGCCATAGGGTTCTTCTATTACCAGGGTTCTTTCTTACTCTGAGATAATTAACTCTGAGTTTTCACTAAACCCGCTTTTGGAGAACCCCCCCTGGTTAGTCACGACAGAGCTTAACTGGATATTTTTACATAAAATGTTAGTGTCTGAGGACACTGAACAATCTTAGTGTCCGAGGATACTGAACAAGGCTTTATTACAGTGTGTCTATGTTTTCACTTAGGTCCTCTTTCACTCACACGCACAAAGACTGTCTTTGTTAATATCACTGTCTTTCTCTCCTTCCTTCTGTTCATCAACCCCTCTGTCTGTTCATCTTTTTACACACTCTCTCATCCATCCGTCCACTCGTCTGAGGACGGCGGGTTATACCAGAGCATTATGAGAGCACTGGCCACCCGTCTCAGACTGTGTTTCTCTCAGAAAGAGCACAGATGGGTTTAACATCCAGAGACAGTTCTCAGTCTTTTCAAAAACAGGATATTAGGGAGAGGCTGGACCCTGACAGGGTTGAATCAGACCATAAGCCAGTCAGTGCTCCAGACACACAGATGAGCCGATGAACCGGACGCATGTCCTGCTGACTTCTCACGGTTAGATCTGTAGTCTGCTGAGGAGGTCTCAGCTCAGAGGAGGACAATCGAGTGACGACTCCTAATTGCTGGAGACCGTGAGGAACTGCAGAAGTGAGGAAGAGGAGTGTTCTAGTGGCGGTTCACCGTAAGTGAGTTCTTATGGCCGGAGGTTTAGGGGTACCTGCCAAAAACAGAGAATAAAAATCAGGGAAAAGACACAAATTTCAGTCTACCATCCGTTTGTTCTGTAGCAATATGTACGTATATTAGGAATGTGCATCTCCATCACTGAAGCCAGTGTGATACACATCTTGATGGACTGCCATCGATCCGATACATTAAAGATACATTTGAAGCAACTACTAATGCGATACGATACGATTCACGCCTATTGCGATGCAGAGCGATTCGACAAAATTTGATTACATTCAACGCGATACGATGCGGTGCAAAAAAATGTGATGCTAAGCAATTCAGTATGGTACAGACAGTTTGATTTTATTTCTTTGGTTCTTCTTAAGCAGATAGCAAATCATTAATGAACAAAAAAGTGCCATTTTTACTTCATATATTTGTTCCCCTAGTATTGCAAGTCAGTAAGCATCTCTCGCGCGAGACTTGGCCAAGAGACTTGACGAGAATTTGCTACTGGCAGCGGTGGAGATGAGAGAGCACACTTGAAAAACAATTTAGAGAGGAGGAATCAGTCTGAATTTAAAATTATTGGTCACATTTCTAAATAATAAAGGCATAGGGACTCTACTACTAATTATATATAAATAAATCGGATTGTACCGATGCAAAGATGTTAGAAACGATGCATCCCGAGTTCATCCCAAATTGTATTCGGTGCACACTTTTCAAATCGGTGAACTTTTATGCCGGTATTCTGAGGAGTTGTGCTACCTAACCATATGTGTTACTTAGCGGTTCTGCGCTTGTGCTTATGGTTAAGGTTAGCGTTAGGGTTAGGGACACAGACAGACTTTGCTATCGATTCGCGCTACGGTAGCATTTCTCGACAAAGCAGCACAACTCGCCAGAACACTGGTCGAATCGGTGAATCTTACCATCCCTAACGAATGTAAGCAGTATTGCCAGATGTACGATAATTATCGTATTTGTACGATAATTTTGCTCTCTGTACGATCAATAATGCCAAAAGTCCAATAATGTACGATAATTTGATTATTTTGTGACACTTAGTATTAGTGGTTGTAATAGGTCTAGGTTATTATTTTAATTCATTTCCCGACACGATCAGGGTAGCAAAATATAGAGCCCACGTCTGTGTTTATGCGTCTCTTGTCACATGACGTCTTTTCAGCCAACCATGATCGTGGTGATGACGAGCATGACTGCACTTAGTATTATAGCCTTCCGTTTATTTAACAGCTATGCTTTTGTTTTCAGTGTTGAGATATTTTTATTTGAGTGAGTCCCGAAAGACTACTCCCATCCCCGCATCATATAATGACGTCACCTTTTTTTTTTTTAAACAGATCAGTGTCTACATTGCATTCATGCTTTTTTCAGAACTTAAAAACTCTGCAGGTTAGTGGTATGTGTGTCACAAATGTTTAGAGCTAGAGGAAATAGGTCGGTTTTAAATCCACATCACTGGAACTGAGTCAGGAGAGTAAGCAGCACCTGGGGGTCCAGCTGGTAGCCTGTCTGTTCTCCCTGGCCTCTTACCTCTCTGCTCTTTACTGGGGTAGATTCTGGGGAGAGGCTTGAACTCATCTGGAGGAGGAAAGTCATCTACTGGGTGGAACTGAAACTTGGATTCAAAGTCATCTGAAAAGTAATCACACCGAGATATGAACTGACAACAACATCGAACCTATTAATACAACATCAATCATTCTCAAGAGCTTTATTAATCACATTACTACTGTAAATCTCTCCCATACAAACATAAAGCCATGCATGTATTTCTGTGTCTGTGAGACACCTGAGCTTTCCTGGACAACCATTAACTTCCTGTTCTGCCGTAATGCTATAATGTTGTAATGCTATTATGTTGTAATGCTATAATGTTGTAATGCTGTAATGATTAATGCTGTAATGTTTAATGTTGTAATGTTTAATACTGTAGTGTTTAATGTTGTAATCTTTAATACTGTAATGTTTAATGATATAATGTTTAATACTGTAATGTTTAATACTGTAATGTTTAATGTTGTAATCTTTAATACTGTAATGTTTAATGATATAATGTTTAATACTGTAGTGTTTAATACTGTAGTGTTTAATGCTGCAGTGTTTAATGCTGCAGTGTTTAATGCTGTGATGTTTAGTGTTGTAGTGTTTAATGATATAATGTTTAATGTTTTAATGTTTAATGCTGTAGTGTTTAATACTGTAATGTTTAATGATATAATGTTTAATGCTGTTATGTTTAATGATATAATGTTTAATGCTGTTATGTTTAATACTGTAATGTTTAATACTGTAATGTTTAATACTGTAGTGTTTAATGTTGTAGTGTTTAATACTGTAATGTTTAATACTGTAATGTTTATTACTGTAGTGTTTAATATTGTAGTGTTTAATGTTGTAATGTTTAATACTGTAGTGTTTAATGTTGTAATGTTTAACACTGTAATGTTTAATGATGTAGTGTTTAATTTTGTGATTTTTAAGTCTTTGACTGCTGAGCCCTCTGCTGGTCACCAGAGGGCAGCACCATTTTTTGCTTTGAGTACTTTGTTTTTGGCTAAGTTCCTCACCAGTGCTGAGTTCATTTGCTCTCTCATGTGTCAATTAGTTTGCACTCGTGTTTTGTTCCCTCTCTCTCTTTAAGTAATGTCTTTGTTGTCTTTCATTGCTCAGCCCTGAGTGTGTTACCCTCTGTGTACCTCTACATTAAATAAAATGATACCTACTGTGTTATTTTCTCTACTGTGTCTGTGACTCTGCTCTCGAGTACACCTTATCAGACCCACCAGATCTTCCCCTGTGCTTCAGTGGGTAAAGGTCAGACCTAACCTTTATACCTTGGTTCTGACCCTGAGTGGGAACCATGGTACAGTAATGCGTAATGCTGTGATGTCTTACTCCTTGGTGATGCTACATGGCTTTAAATGCCATTTCCATCGGAGCTTTTGCCTAAGGAGCCAATGATCCTGTTTACATCAGGCTTAGGTCCCTGTTCTTATCCCATTTGTAATGGTCTAATGATCTGTGATACTGTCCTGAGAATATGTACCTAGGCTAAGCAGATGTCCATTCCATAAAGAGTTGGGTGGCGCGAGAGGAGGTGGAGGAGGTGGAGGTGGGATCCTGCTGGAGAGCTCAGTTGTAGGAGAACGAGCAGGTGGGGCAGGAGGAGGGGCCAACCGTGGAGCACCTATCAATCAAACAGCAAATTATTCAATCAAGTCAATATAGCTACCAAATCAGTGTGTAACCCTTTGAAACTTTTTGAAACTGCATCAGTCAAGTGCTGCTTTGATTCCTGATGGTCCAGCAACACAAAGGTTTAGCTGTGTGTGTGTGTGTGTGTGTGTGCGTGTGTGTGTGTGTGTGTGTGTGTGTGCGTGTCTGTGTGTGCGCGCGCGCGTGTGTGTGTGTGTGTGTGCGTGTGTGTGTGTGCGCACGCGCGCGAGTGTGTGTGTGTGTGTGTGTGTGAACGAGGGTGGCAGTACCTGCACTCCTGGGCACAGCGGGCGGGCGTCGGCTGGGAGCGTTGCAGGGGTACGAGGGGGGCAGAGGGGGTACACCAGGCCTGAGAGAGGCTGAGGGCACTGCTGGCATTTTGGGAGGGGGTGGGGGTGGTGGCAGAGAGGAGGGGCTACTGGGAGTGAAGGAAACAGGGAGAGGAGGTGGAGGAGGTGGAGGGCTGAGTGGACTGCTCCTTGTGGAGTCAGAGACGGCTGCTGGAGGAGGGTAAAAGAACCCAGACAACCTATCATGGAGGGAGGATGGGGGAGCAGAGGGAGGCAAGGGAGGTGGAGGTGGAGGGGTTGACGGCATGGGGATGGCGTGTGATTGGACCGGGAGCCAGGTGGGTTTGGTGATCTGGGTGGGAGGTGGTGGGGGAGGACATGTGGGCAACGGAGGAGGTTTGTTGGCTGGTCGCTCCTGCATGACAGAAGGAGGTGGTGGAGGAGGTGTTGAGGAAGGAGGTCTGGAGTAAGGAGGCGTGGATTGGCTGGGTGAAGGAGGTGTTGTCACTGTGGGAGTAGAGTGGGAGGGACGTCTCTCTAGAGCTTTATGGGACGGGGAGAGATCAGGAGCGCTGCCACGGAAACCGTTGCCAGCTGACGGTGTGTTCCATAGCGGCTGTTTTAGACTGGCAGACGAGCCAGACCGAGAGACTAGAACAGACAAACAGTGGAGAACCTCAGCAGACAGATACACCATCAACTAACAGTGGAGAACCTCAGCAGACAGACACACCGTCAACTAACAGTGGAGAACTTCTCCAGACAGACACACCATCAACTAACAGTGAAGAACTTAAGCAGACAGACATACCGTCAACTAACAGTGGAGAACTTCTCCAGACAGACACACCATCAACTAACAGTGGAGAACTTCTCCAGACAGATACACCATCAACTAACAGTGGAGAACTTCAGCAGACAGATACACCATCAACTAACAGTGGAGAACCTCAGCAGACAGACATACCGTCAACTAACAGTGGAGAACTTAAGCAGACAGACATACCATCAACTAACAGTGGAGAACTTCTCCAGACAGACACACCATCAACTTACAGTGGAGAACTTCTCCAGACAGGCACACCATCAACTAACAGTGGAGAACTTCAGCAGACAGACATACCATCAACTAACAGTGGAGAACTTCAGCAGACAGACACACCGTCAACTAACAGTGGAGAACTTCAGCTGACAGACATACCGTCAACTAACAGTGGAGAACTTCAGCAGACAGACATACCATCAACTAACAGTGGAGAACTTCAGCAGACAGACACACCGTCAACTAACAGTGGAGAACTTCAGCAGACAGACATACCGTCAACTAACAGTGGAGAACTTCAGCAGACAGACATACCATCAACTAACAGTGGTCTCCGTGTCTCACTGTAAACATCCAGCACCATTCAATAGCATCCACATCTAATTTATCAGTGAGGCATGTGAAATAATATTGCTATATACTCTTATGACGGAAAACATGGGAAATATTTTGTTTTTATTTTAATGTTTTTTGTTCTGTTACGACGGAAAATATTTTTCTAACATATATTTTTCCCGTAACAACGTGAAGACATTTATGGCATGTGAATGTGCAAAATTATGATCAAATATACCTGTGTTTACACAGCATCAGACTAAAACCACCACTTTCATCAACTAATGTTAAAATTACACTCAGTCTCATTAAGTGAGACTTAATTAGTCTCACACAATTACACTTAGTTGGTCTCACCAAGGCCAAATAAAACATGACAAAATGAATATGTTTTCCAGTCAAACACCCTCAGAAGGCTGAGGGTAATGTGTGAAACAGACTGCTGGGGTGACACAGGCGGTGCTGATTACCTGGGTTGTGTTCAGAGCTCTTCTCTCTGTGCCTGGTGGGTCTGAGCACAGGAAATCCACTAGCAAACAGCCCCCCCAGGCCGGAACCTGCCCCCCCCAAAACACCCGCAATCCCACTGCCTCCAGACACCTCACTGCTATTGACTCTGGGTTCTTCACACACACACAGACACATACACATACACACACACACACACACACACACACACACACACACATTTAGTGTTTGGTTACTGAAAGTTATACACAGAAAGCAGATTAAAAAAAAAAAAGATACAGTACTTTACAAGAAAAAAAGAAACTTATTTTGACTGAGAGAAAACTTGTCCATTAACACACATATCAAAATACTACCTGCTCACCTTTTTCATTGAAACGTTGGGTGGATTTGCATGGCTACAGGTACACATGAGACACAGACTGTTTTAACAGTGAGTGGGTAGTGTTTTAAGAGTGAGTGTTTATAACTGCAGTGGACAGCATAAGGACATTCCATTCTTTGTCTGACTCTCACTTCACTTCCTGTTCTCTACTGACCAATCAAGAGCTAGGCATCCTTCCTGATCTAGGCCTTCCTGTCAGAAGTCTTTGTCTTTCTCTCTCTCTCTATATATATATACACACACACACACACACACACACACACACACATGTATGTATGTATGTATGTATATATATGTGAGTGTGTGTGGGTGTGTGTGGGTGTGTGTGTCTGAAGCTCATTCTCTGGAGTGTGTAACATACAATTGGACCTTGGGTTTAAATAAGGCTCTGGTACAGATAAGTACAAAATTATCAGCCGATCTACTCTCCCTCAATGCTCCCTGCTCTCCTCCATAAGAACCCGTCTGTTTCTGACTCACTGGCAAACTCCCCTTCATGTGAGAGTAATTTAGAGTACACACTCTCCCACTCTGGAATGTATGCTATCAGAACCGCATGCCCCTGAATAACTAGCCTATGTCCAATAGCAGGTTCGCTGGTTTGGCTTGACTTCCCCTGTTTGCCAGTGCGAGCCAGTACATAGTTAAGGCTGTTAAACTGTAGTCTGTTTCAGTCTGTTAAACTGTAGTCTGTTTCAGTCTGTTAAACTGTAGTCTGTTTCCGTCTGTTAAACTGTAGTCTGTTTCCGTCTGTTAAACTGTAGTCTGTTTCAGTCTGTTAAACTGTAGTCTGTTTCAGTCTGTTAAACTGTAGTCTGTTTCACTCTGCACACACACACAGACAGGCTTCCGTGTGCGGCTAGCGTGTGACTTCATGGCGTGAAAATGTGAGAGGTACAGTGTAAATGACTGTGATTGGAGAGTGTGTAACTCACTGTCCAGTGCAGGAGCACTGCGGTCGTTGACCTGTGTGACCTTTCTCAGCTTCGCTCCCCTCTGTATATCAGCCAGCAGTGCACTACGCCCCCCTCCCTCTGGACTGTGGAATTTAGGGGAGTCTGACGGCAGCTGGCAGAGTGAGAGAGAAAGAGAGAAAGAGAGAAAGAGAAAGAGAAAGAGAAAGAGAAAGAGAAAGAGAAAGAGAAAGAGAAAGAGAAAGAGTAGAGAGAGGAAGAGGAAAGTTGAGTTGAGCTGCAGAGTGCTGAGTGGCCAGGGTGTGGCGCTGTATCCTGAGAAACTTCAGAAGTAAACACATGAATTTATCATGGCGGAGGGCCAGTGAGCCGGTCTGGGAAATGTGATGCTACCCTGTGCCACTGTTCACCGTGTGTGTCTGTGTGTGTGTGTGTGTGACTGATTAATAATGTATAGAAGGACAGGTGGTTGACAGAGGGAACCAGGTGACAATCAGAGAGAGGAGGAAAGAGTTTGCATGTGTTTCTGTGTGTGTGTGTGTTTCTGTGTGTGTGTGTGTGTGTGCGTGTGTGTGCTAACCCGCTCTTTACACGTATATGGTGCTGGTGTGTGTCTGTCTCACCTGTGGAGGTGCAGAAACAGGTGGAGGTGGAGGTGGGGGTGGTGGACCAGGAAGAGGAGGAGGGGGTGGAGGAGGAACTGGCATAGCTACCTGCGATAATCTGTAAACACACACAGACACACACACACACGCACACAAACACCATCAGTACCTTGTTCTAGCTGGCCTCTGAAATGCTTCCTGGATCAGGTTGCCATAGTAACACTGTGTCAGATTGTGAGCACTGGTCTAATTTCTCTCACATGTCATCTGACAGTCTTGTGTGGTGTGAGAGAGGACCGTCTGACATGTGAGCTTCATTTTAAATGCTGTTAGTGTGAGCTGACGTTAGTGCCGTGGCTTGACATGAAGACTTTCTCTTATATTTATATTTCTGTGTGAACTGGGCAGGAGCACTAGCTGTACGTATGTCAAAACTGTACATGCACAAAGTGCTTACATGTGTAAAGTGTACATAGGTGTAAAGTATAAGTATGTGTAAGGTGTATGTATCTGTAAGTATCTATAAAGTGTATGTATGTGTAAAATGTACATATCTGTAAAATGTATGTATAAGTGCACATATGTTTGAGGTGTACATATGTATCAATTTCATGTGCATGTAAAGTGTACACATGTGTAAAGAGCATGTGTCTATGTAAAGTGTACATGTGTAAAGTGTATGTGTCTATGTAAAGTGTACATATGTGCAAAGAGTATGTGTCTATGTAAAGTGTACATATGTGCAAAGAGTATGTGTCTATGTAAAGTGTACATGTGTAAAGTGTATGTGTCTATGTAAAGTGTACATGTGTAAAGTGTATGTGTCTATGTAAAGTGTACATGAAGGATTAACTGTCAATCACTGTTAATGAAAATCACTGTGGTGGAGAGACATGATGTACATGAGTGACACAGCACTGACAGCAAGTCAATATCTCACCCCTCACCCTCTCCACCATCCCAAAACAGCCCCCCCCAACACTCACACTGACCCCCTCATCCTCTCCACCATCCCAAAACAGGCCCCCCCCAACACTCACACTGACCCCCTCACCCTCTCCAACATCCCAAAACAGGCCTTTCCCCCAACACTCACACTGACCCCCTCATCCTCTCCACCATCCCAAAACAGGCCCCCCCCAACACTCACACTGACCCCCTCACCCTCTCCAACATCCCAAAACAGGCCTTTCCCCCGACACTCACCCCTCACCCTCTCCAACATCCCAAAACAGCCCCCCCCCCAACACTCACACTGACCCCCTCACCCTCTCCAACATCCCAAAACAGGCCTTTCCCCCAACACTCACCCCTCACCCTCTCCAACATCCCAAAACAGCCCCCCCCAACACTCACCCTAACCCCCTCACCCTCTCCACCATCCCAAAACAGCCCCCCCCCCTCACACTCATCCCCTCACCCTCTCCACCATCCCAAAACAGGCCTCCCCCCCCCAACACTCACACTAACGCCCTCACCCTCTCCACCATCCCAAAATAGCCCCCCCCAACACTCACCCTAACCCCCTCACCCTCTCCAACATCCCAAAACAGGCCTTTCCCCCAACACTCACCCCTCACCCTCTCCACCATCCCAAAACAGCCCCCCCAACACTCACCCTAACCCCCTCACCCTTTCCACCATCCCAAAACAGCCCCCCCCCTCACACTCATCCCCTCACCCTCTCCACCATCCCAAAACAGCCCCCCCCAACACTCACCCTAACCCCCTCACCCTCTCCACCATCCCAAAACAGGCCCCCCCCCCCCCCCCCCAACACTCACACTCACCCCCTCACCCTCTCCAACATCCCAAAGCTCTGCCTTACAGGTGTGGAAACTCCTATGACGCCAGTGGAGGGAAACGTGTGTTAACTGTCCTTCCTTTAACTACACTCCCCTCAAACTCTGTGTCCGGTTCAGTGGGAAGTTCTCCCAGCACAATACACAGTGGAGAGGAATTCTCCTTCATCTGGCGGGAAAAATGATCCCCTGCTCTCCTACAGCGCCTGGCAGTCGCCCCCAGAGAGGTTCAGAACGAACAATAGAGTCTGTTGTCTAGGAAATGGAGCGACCCAAGGCCTCTTCAACTTATTATGTAAAGAGCAGAGAAAAAACAACTGGGAAAATGTAACTCGTCACTGTTGGAGTGTATTTTGCAGCGTAAACTGACATTTTTCAGGGATGTTTTGGGTGGGGTCTCTTCAAAGAGACAAGACATCAAAAAACATTAAACAGAGTGAAATTCATTGCAAGAATAGACTTCTGACGAGTAAACTGTTATTTTCAAATCCACTCTGTCATATGGACCGCCTGTCATTTGGACCGCCTATCATGTGGAAAGCCTGTCATGTGGAAGGCCTGTCGTATGTACCGCCTCTTAATCATGTAGAGGGGCATAATACAGCTCTGAGAAACTTCAGCAAAGTCTGAAAAAATCCCAGCAGGTTAAGCCCAACACTACTACAGGAAAAGGGACGAATCGCCGGATAAAACAGCCGCTAAGAGATAAAGCGTCCCGAACATTCGCCTGTTCCACTCATATGACACGGGCCTACAAATCATTGGTACCGATTTTGCATCCATAACCTTCAATCCCTACCAACAGGACGGGGATGAGCCGTTCCAATCCTCGCCTTTCATACTGACCAAAAAAGCGATTTATGGATTAAAGCCACAAATACGCTTTATCTGTTTCAAATATCTTTTAAATTCGTATTTATTTGTTTGTTTGTTTTTATCATATCCATGTACAGAATTTGTGTCAGTGTTCACTGCTGCTACCATAATAAATTCGCACTGAACGATTTTCACCAGTGAACAACAGAAACATATATGAGCAAGTGAGCAGTGAGTACGTTTCATAGAAAGTTATATAAACCAAGCCAGGATCACTGGTTCAACCATCCACGCAGTAGCACAGAAAGAGTATTCCTCACAATGGTCACAATAGCCGCTTTATTCGCGCGGAGCGCCTGGGAGATTAAACCGAATCTGGGGAAGGCTATGCTTTACATCATAGCTGACTCAACCTGATTAGAATGGTTACTCGGATTTTCGGCATCGACAGTAGGCCTGCTACTGTTTGCATCCACAGAATGTCATGACATACAACAAAACAGCATTTCACTTTCACCTGTTTCATTACATCACAACGTAATCTGAAAACGCTCGTTTAATTTTTCGCTACGGCCTACGCAGAGCTGCTTAGAAACTGTAGCCTTCTTTGACTGTGTGCCATAGAAACACAGAGTGAAAAACGCGTTCGTCAGTTAACTGCAGAATTGTGACACTGTGGCTCCCAGTGTATTAACTGTCAGCTTTATGTCAGTCTAATTCAAACAGGCTGAACACCCACTGGGTGTCAGCACTACACGCGTTAGACGACAACTTTTCTCTTACTTTTCTTCACTTGTTTAACCTCGGCTGGTATTTTGTCCTAGGACTCCCAGCTGCACTAAACTGCCCCTCTATGTCAGCTCCAGACAAGAATCCTTCAAACTAAATGGAATATTAACCTGTTTGTTCGTAAGAGTTTGGTTTGGGTAAGATGAACAGTAAGTGTCGGGATTGGGTTAGCGATATAATGAGAGTTTGGTTTGGGTTAGATATAGGCCTATAGTAAGTGCTGGGTTAGGGTTAGGTATATAATAAGAGTTTGGTTTGTATTAGATATACAATAAGACTTTGGTTTGTGTTAGATGTATATTAAGTTAGATGTATATTGGGTTTGGGTTAGATATTGGGGTAGATACAAGTATAATAAATAATTAATAAGTATAAGATAATAAGTAAAGCCAACGTTAAACCCATTTTGTTTAATGAGACATGGCCCATAAACACGCAACAAAATCCCAGTGACCACAGAGGACAAACACTGGAACCCCGCCGTCTGAAACAGCCAGTGAGCTTTTTTTTTTGGAGAAATAATATGTAGAAGGGTCGAGTATATATATAGCATAACTCATTACGTTGCGTTTGTGCCGAACAACGTCTGACAACATGAGGCCAAAGAATGAAGTGTGATTTTGATGAGGAGCACAAAATTAGCGACTTTACATTCATGCGACCTCTTTGCCTGATAATTTTGAAAACTCTCACTCTGGGACTGAATAAATGACGTAGCTACAGCTGTATTGAATTCTCAGACAAACTGGTCGTGCTGAATGTTAACGTTACCTGAATACGTGAGGAACGAAGTAAAATAAGTCTCTGTCCCGCTTTTACAGGGCTGTGAGGAGTAGTCCGTGAGTTGTAGATTCCGAACGCTAATCTTTCACCGCATAGCGCGCGACGCTGACTCGCGATATACTGTTACCGAGGTCGAGCTCAAGTTATTATTAGTCTGACGCCCAGGACACAGAGCCGAGTTTGTCAGACATGAAGAACCGTGAATCGCTTTATTTGTAATTCATAAGCCTATATAAATAAATTCCCGCTTTGTTCTTAGAGGTGTTCCGAAGTAATTAGTGGTAATTCTGTAGAACGCGAATACCTCTTGAGTAGAATAAACTACCAAAAGTTAAAAAAAAAATCGTCCAGCTGTTGGTGTTTTGGCCCAAAGGTTTCCCAAAGTCTTTCAAAAGTAATATAACTGGAGCGTCCTTGTTTATTTGTGAACACAGTTAGCGAGCTCAGTCCAGCGTCCGCTTGACGCGCAAAGCAAGTCTTCTCTTATGCAAATACGAAGGCAGGCGGAGCACGGTGGTTGTC
>NC_044506.1:23699450-23716950 GCF_902362185.1 Chanos chanos
TGGCCCTAATAATGAAGGAGATTCAAGATCAAGAATTGTCGTCAAAATGTCAGTGTAAAACCAAAAAATGCTTCGGCCACTACTAAATCCAGGATGTTTCTATGAACATGCAAGTCGGAGAGGTGCTTTATAGCGTCGGCGCATTTTACTAGGCACTCTGGATTCCACCTCCGAAACCAGCACGAGCGCACCTGCCCTCTTTTCTCCGATTGGTCGAGAGTCAGGGATCGGTCACGTGAGTTTTATTCAGGTAAACGCTCTCCTGTGCCACTACAAAAAAAGGTTGGACCTGAGGTTACCAAGCAACATGCCGCGAGTCTCTTCCTCCTTTGACGAAACCTTCGATCTTCTTTCACAACACAGCAACATTCTTAAAACGCGCGGACAAAGGGACCCAACCCTATGCCAAACCTCAGCAGCTATTGAGAGTGTATGTAAGAATTTTAACAGTAGGCAACATGTTCTTTTATTTGTTCTGACGTTCGTTAAACAGAATAAAGGAACTGAGTCTTTTAATAGGGCTGTAAGTAATAGTTCAGTTGTCTTTTGGGTGATGTGGTACTGAATATCTAATGAGTAACTCACTCCTCGGCTATTATTAGTTACTTGCATCGATCAATAACGTGTCAGTGCAACGTGAACTCTGACATTAACGAGATACGCCATTCAAATCTGCAACAAATGTCAAGATGACGAAATGAAGCGTGCTATAATGTTTTGTTTTGTCACTGTTCTCAAACACATCCATATTTCTGTTCTCTTCTGGGTGCACAGGAACAGGCACACGTAATGTTTTTGATTATTTTACAAACTGATGAGTGTTTTTTCACATTTTTTCAGAGTGAAAAAGCCTTTGACTTTGAGGTTTAGTTAGGATGGTGATCTTCAGTCAAGTCTGCAATCTTTGGTCAGGATAATGATCAATATATGGACTCTGAGTGAATTAACCCTAAAATCACACAGTTGTACTGTGCATGGGATTCCTGTCCATTTACTTTGTCATTTCAAACCTGGATGGTTTGAATTTCATTTTCAAAGACTTGGTTTGAGTAAAATGACTTTTGGGGTCAGGAGATGTATATACCACTAGACCAGGTATAACAGTTATGACAATTTCACATACTGCAAAAAACAAAAACAAAAACAGGCTCCATATGAGGTTTTTCATTCTTCTGTTCCCCATGTGAACCAACCACATTCAGTGTTTCAGTCTTTAGCAGTAACTCCTGACCCATAAATCAGTAGAAGTACAGCAGGGAAACTCTCCCCCCCCGAAAGCCCGCAGGTAAACACAGTGAAACCAGGCTGACTGCAGGATTGTGAATGAAACATACACATTTACATACTGCCGTACTCTGGCCCTGACGTGGGGCTGGAGTTCAGACTGGAAACGGGAATGACGCCAGTTTCAATCGTGCTGACGAACAAGCATGACTACTTTCACTTCACACATACCATCACATAGCGAACATTCACATGCAATTAAGGACAGCTTCCTAGAGAAGTTTTTTCCCAGTGTGTTTGTTCTCTTTCACATACACACACACACACACACACACACACACACACACACACACACGTCTCTTCATCACCAGCTTCTTTGCTGGTGCTACTTGCCATTTTTTTCAGTCTGAGGCTGGTAATCTCGTGTGTCTTGGTGTAACAGGTCTGAAGATAGGCTTCTTTAAAAAGAATGTTAATTGTATTTTACACACACCCTTGAGTCAGTCATTGAGAACAGTAAATGCGGTCCCATTGTGTTTCCAAAGCATAATTCAGCTGTCATTGTGATTCCATGTGAATGACCAAACCAGATTTGGCCCCTGATCATATTCCCTGTATATTCCTCTCTCTCCTCTATAATCCTGTAACATGTTCAAAACCAGCACATACTCACTTCATTACATGAGACCTCTTTTCTCCAAATCTGTCTGATACCTGCATGGACTTCCCCGTGGGACCCCCCTCTTACTCTGGTCCCTTTTCACCTCAAATTTAAATCAGACAGAGCAGGCCTTCAGTCACAACCTGGCCACTGCCCACTGGAACACGCAAACACATTTCCGCTTGTCGTGGCCGTCCCCATCTGACTATATCCATTCACTCATGAGTAGGCCTCACACTGTCCCTACACTGTCCCCACACTGTCCCTACACTGTCCCCACACTGTCCCCACACTGTCCCCACACTGACCCCACACTGTCCCCACACTGACCCCACACTGTCCTCACACTGTCCCCACACTGTCCTCATGCTGTCCCCACACTGACCCCACACTGTCCCTACACTGTCCTCACACTGTCCTCACACTGACCCCAGACTGACCCCACACTGTCCCCACACTGACCTCACACTGTCCCTACACTGTCCTCACACTGTCCTCACACTGACCCCAGACTGACCCCTCACCGACCCCACACTGTCCCCACACTGTCCTCACACTGACCCCACACTGACCCCACACTGTCCCCACACCATCCTCACACTGTCCTCACACTGTCCCCACACTGACCCCACACTGTCCCTACACTGTCCTCACACTGTCCCCACACTGTCCCCACACTGTCCCTACACCATCCTCACACTGACCCCACACTGTCCCCACACTGACCCCACACTGTCCTCACACTGTCCCCACACTGTCCTCACGCTGTCCCCACACTGACCCCACACTGTCCCTACACTGTCCTCACACTGTCCCCACACTGTCCCCACACCATCCTCACACTGTCCCCACACTGTCCTCACACTGTCCCCACACTGTCCCCACACTGTCCTCACACTGTCCCCACACTGTCCCCACACTGTCCCTACACTGTCCCCACACTGACCCCAGACTGACCCCACACTGTCCCTACACTGACCCCACACTGTCCCTACACTGACCCCACACTGACCCCAGACTGACCCCACACTGTCCCTACACTGACCCCACACTGTCCCTACACTGTCCTCACACTGTCCCCACACCATCCTCACACTGTCCCCACACTGACCCCACACTGTCCCCACACTGTCCCCACACCGTCCCCACACTGTCCTCACACTGTCCCCACACTGTCCCCACACCATCCTCACACTGACCCCACACTGTCCTCACACTGTCCCTACACTGTCCTCACACTGTCCCCACACTGTCCCCACACTGTCCTCACACTGTCCCCACACTGTCCTCACACTGTCCCCACACTGTCCCCACACTGACCCCACACTGACCCCACACTGTCCTCACACTGTCCCTACACTGTCCTCACACTGTCCCCACACTGTCCTCACACTGTCCCCACACTGTCCCCACACTGTCCTCACACTGTCCCTACACTGTCCTCACACTGTCCCCACACTGACCCCACACTGTCCTTACACTGACCCCACACTGACCCTACACTGTCCCCACACTGACCCCACACCGTCCCCACACTGACCCCACACTGACCCCAGACTGACCCCTCACCGACCCCACACTGACCCCACACTGTCCTCACACTGTCCCCACACTGACCCCACACCGTCCCCAGACTGTCCTCACACTGTCCCCACACTGACCCCACACTGTCCTCACACTGTCCCCTCACTGACCTCACACTGTCCCCACACTGTCCCCACACTGTCCCCACACTGACCCTACACTGTCCTCACACTGTCCCCACACTGTCCCCACACCATCCTCACACTGACCTCACACTGTCCCCACACTGTCCCCACACTGACCCTACACTGTCCTCACACTGTCCTCACACTGTCCCCTCACTGACCTCACACTGTCCCCACACTGTCCCCACACCATCCTCACACTGTCCCCACACTGACCCCACACTGTTCCTACACTGTCCTCACACTGACCCCACACTGTCCCCACACTGTCCCCACACTGACCCCTCACTGACCTCACACTGTCCCCACACTGTCCCCACACTGTCCCCACACTGACCCTACACTGTCCTCACACTGTCCCCACACTGACCCCACACTGTCCCCACACTGTCCCCACACTGACCCCACACCATCCTCACACTGTCCCCACACTGACCCCACACTGTCCCTACACTGTCCCCACACTGACCCCACACTGTCCCCACACTGTCCCCACACTGTCCTCACACTGACCCCACACTGACCCCACACTGTCCCTACACTGTCCTCACACTGACCCCACACTGTCCCCACACTGACCCCACACCATCCTCACACTGTCCCCACACTGACCCCACACTGTCCCTACACTGTCCCCACACTGACCCCACACTGTCCCCACACTGTCCCCACACTGTCCTCACACTGACCCCACACTGACCCCACACTGTCCCCACACTGTCCTCACACTGACCCCACACTGTCCCCACACTGACCCTACACTGTCCTCACACTGTCCCCACACTGTCCCCACACTGACCTCACACTGTCCCCACACTGTCCCCAGACTGTCCTCACACTGTCCTCACACTGTCCTCACACCGTCCCCAGACTGTCCCCACACTGTCCCCACACTGTCCCCACACTGACCCCAGACTGACCCCTCACCGACCCCACACTGACCCCACACTGTCCTCACACTGTCCCCACACTGACCCCACACTGTCCCCACACTGACCCCACACTGACCCCACACTGTCCCCACACTGTCCCCACACTGTCCTCACACTGCGAGTTGGATTCATGCATCATAATACATAGTTTTATATTCAGTCAGAGAATGACTATTTTTTATTTTATGTTCGATGTGATAACCCACCCCAAAATGAACAAACAAAGAAAAACCCTACCAAAAAACTAATATAATGCTTTGAGTCTTTAGTCCATAACTGTGATGTTACAGATCCCTGTACTAGATTTCATTGTCTTTTTCGTGTAGTTATATTCAGACATAAATTGTCATATTCATCATAACTATATAAAGCCTCCATCATCAGCGTGGTGTGTTCTTAAACATGAAAATAGACTTTGTTTTCAAAATGGGCAAGATAAAAGTGTGATATACTGTATATTTGAAATGGGAAAAAAACATGTGAGTGGCTTAGGTTTTGCTCTTCCTGAGTTGCACAGTTCATAAAACCACTCAAAAATTAGGCTGTCAAAATAGAGATGCTTGTTTTGTCAGACATTTAAAAGAATCTTAAAAAAATCACCTGTTCTCTAGTTTAGGGGTCAAAGGATTAAATTTCTGGATGTATGTTTGTATGAGTCAGATCAAAGACACCACACAAATAAAGTGGGTACTGAACTGAGAAGCTGGTAGAGAAGGCAAACAGAACCTGACCGAGCGTCACGTTACAATTCCAGGTCATCATATGTTCTATTACATGTTTCATCATATGTTTCCCTGAGGGAGAGTATCAGGCGATACAGAAAGTCTTTTCTTTTTTTTGGCTGTTTTTTCCCCTTTTTCTTTGTCTTTTTTGCTTCCCCAGGTGGGGCCAGTTAGTTTCACGAATGCCATAACTGTTTCTGTACTCATGACTCTTCAGACAGAGAGAGGGAGAGAGAGACAGAGACAGAGAGTGAGAGAGAGAGAAAGGAATTTAGGAATGTGGTTTTCACTAGAGTAAAGAAAACTCTGGGAAGAGAAGAGTGTAAGTCAGGAGTACTTGCCATTCTGCATACCTTGGGGACTCCCTCTCTCGATCGTCTGTCGAAACCACACACACACACACACACACACACACAAACATACTCAGACACACCTGCCTGCCCGTTTAATGGTATCCCTGTCACTCTAGTGCCCTGAGCTACGTGTAATGTTTACATTAGTGAGAGAGGAAACACTGAGACTACAGTAACGTGAAAATTAAACACAGAAACACAAACACAGCAAGTATGTTCACTTTCATTACCAACACGTGACAAACTTTCACAAAGCCTCTCTCTCTCTTTCTCTCTCTCTTTTTCTCTCTCTCAGTTTTAATTCAACATTCAGATCTGACAACCTGGAGTTGGTGGAATGCTGCTACAACAGCACACCCAGTGAGAGAGGCCATAGAAAGTGTCATGGATGAGGAAAAGACCATCATCCACAATCACAGAGAAATGGCTACTCACCCAGGTCTTAAACACCCAGGAAAACTTGTAATTGATGATATACAAAACAGACGCTAAGGCTCAAATCCCACACAACCACAATTGGAATCCATGCAATCAGAAGGACCCATAACAGAATGTGTGTCTGAATGTATGACAAACACAAACATGGTCTAGTCACTAACATGAGAAAGAAGATCATGACTAAACTAATTACTGTCAGTCACTGCACTAGACTTCCCAGACTTGGGAAAGCTACCAACAGACATTGTGCTAAGAGGTATGAATGAGACATTACTTACAACCCTGAGCACCAACGCAGCTGAATCTAACCAACAGGTCAGTGGTGGTGATGAAAGAGATGCTAGGCTACAAAACCCCAGATGTAAACCATCACTGAAACTAAGACTGGAAACCAAGGTAAGGACAATGTGACAGCAGATCAGTGGGGTCTCTGATCTATAGAGGGGTATAACAGTGTTGGACGGGAGATCAGTGGGGCTCTGATCTATAGAGGGGTATAACAGTGTTGGACAGGAGATCAGTGGGGTCTCTGATCTATAGAGGGGTATAACAGTGTTGGACAGGAGATCAGTGGGGTCTCTGATCTATAGAGGGGTATAACAGTGTTGGACGGGAGATCAGTGGGGTCTCTGATCTATAGAGGGGTATAACAGTGTTGGACAGGAGATCAGTGGGGTCTCTGATCTATAGAGGGGTATAACAGTGTTGGACAGGAGATCAGTGGGGTCTCTGATCTATAGAGGGGTATAACAGTGTTGGACAGGAGATCAGTGGGGTCTCTGATCTATAGAGGGGTATAACAGTGTTGGACAGGAGATCAGTGGGGTCTCTGATCTATAGAGGGGTATAACAGTGTTGGACGGGAGATCAGTGGGGTCTCTGATCTATAGAGGGGTATAACAGTGTTGGACAAGTCCTGGCTACTGAAGAAGTGCAAAAGCATGTCCATAACTGAGGCCCTGGAGTCTGCTAAACAAAGGGCAACAGCACTACCACCCAGGCTGCAGAAATACATGAAAATGGCAAAGGCCAAAAGAATAAATGTTATCTTCTCTAAAGAACTATCCAAAGTTTACTCTCAGCTGCAGTGCAATAAAACATGAGCTGCAGATTCACTGAGACTCAAATCTGAACAGGACTGGAAGAGCATATTGGAGAAAGAGTCACCACATAGAGCCAGAACTCGGTAGCTATGAGATCTGACCACAGATACTGTAATCTCCCAGGGTGGGAACCAATCATCATCACAACATCTCCAAACAGTCACAAACATGATGAACTGGGCAGCACCAGGGCCTGACATGATCCACTCTTACTGGCTAAAGGAACTAACAGCTCTGTGTACCTGCCTAGCATCACAAATGAACTGTCTGCTTGCGACAAGCTCACATCCAGACTGCCTAAGTCAAGGTAGGACAGTACTGGTCATGAAAGGCCCCAAAAAGGAACTTGCAACATCTAAAAACTGACCAACAGCCTACCTATCTGCAACATGGGGACTCCTGTCAGGCATCATGGCCACCAAGATGAATGATGATCTGTGTTAGTGCATCAGTGCTGACCAGAAGAGGGCTGGAAACAACACCAGAGGTTCAAAGCACCAGCTACTGACAGGTTGAACTGTCCACCAAGGACCAGACAAACAGAGCAACCTGAGCATGGCCTGGATCAATTACAAGAAACCATGACTCAACTGGATATTTGAATGTCTAGCATTAAACAAAGTCAAGAAGACACTGAGAACCTTCATCAAGGAGGAACTGAGGAATGTGTAATGGCCAGCAGACAATGGATGCTTATCAACTTCCTCTCACTTAACTCTGAAAAGACAGAAGTACTTGTACTAGGATCACGTGCAGCTAGGAGTAAGCTCTCTGATTACATAGTAACTCGGAGTGGCCTTTCTCTTTCACCATGTGCAGTAGTAAAAGACCTTGGTATGATTATTGATCCCAGTCTCTCATTTGAAACCCATGTAGATAATATTACTAGGATAGCCCTCTTTCATCTCAGAAACATTGCTAAGATAAGAAATGAAATGTCATTACATGATGCAGAAAAACTAGTTCATGTTTTCGTTACCTCTAGGTTAGATTATTGTAATGCCTCACTGTAGGTGCATAAACAAGCTCCGGTTAGTCCAGAATGCAGCAGCCAAAGTCCTTACTAGAACCAGAAGATATGATCACATCACCCCTATCCTGTCCACACTGCACTGGCTCCCAATCAAATTTCGCATTGATTATAAAACACTACTGTTGACCTATAAAGCACTAAATGGTCTCGCACCACAATACCTGAGAGAACCTCTGGCTGTTTATGATCCACCACGCCTACTTAGATCTAAGGGTGCAGGCCATTTACTGGTACCACGTATTGTGAAGGCTACAGCAGGGGGCAGAGCCTTCTCTTACAAAGCCCCAAGGTTATGGAACTGCCTCCAAATTAGTGTTCGAGACTCAGACACAGTCTCAATGTTTAAGTCTAAGCTGAAAACATATTTGTTTAGTCAAGCCTTTTGTTAATGGCTCTTTATTAGGTAAAGGAGCTGATCTGGAGTGTTCTTGGGCATAGTGTGTTTAGTGAACTGGGATGTTTGGATGCTGTCGCCCTCCCACTCCCACACGTTCACTCAGGTTAGTTGACAGTGGAGTGGCTGGCTGCCTTATATCCCATGGTGCCTTCATGTCTGTTTAACCTTCTGGCTCTCCCTTTCAGTTATGCTGTCATAGTTAGTCTTGCCAGAGTCCATGCCTGCACTCAGCACAGGACTTACATAGACCTTAATCATTATGTGACAATGAGCACACGCAACAATCTCTCTCTCTCTCTCTCTCTCTCTCTGTCTCTCTCTGTCTCTCTCTCTCTCTCTCTCCCTCCCTCTTTCTCTCTTTCTCTCTGTCTCTCTCTCTCTCTCTCTCTCTCTCTCTCTCTGTCTCTCTCTCTCTCTATCTCTCCCTCTCTCTCTCTCTCTTTCTCGGTCTCTCTCTGTCGAGCTATACACGCTGCTCCTTAGATACCATGACCCTGAACCCTTCTGCTCTCTGGACCTGATCCATGCTGATGCCCTACTTCTGGTTGGAGTTCTCTGCACTAGGAAACCACTCACTGCTGCTGAGGATAGTCCCACATGGACAACCCAAGGATACACTCAGAGGCTTTCATGACTTAAAATATGCTATCTCTGAGTGAAAACGTCAAATTTATAATTTATATACAAAAGGAAGGTCTTTCTTTTCACACTGTTAATTTCTGTTTTATGTGCTGACTAGGGGAGGGTGGGCTCCCCCTGTTGAGTCTTGGTTCATCCCAAGGGTTCCTCCTCCTGTTCACTGTATTACGGACTTTTTCCTTGCCACTGCTGCCTTGGGCTTGCTGACTGGGGGTTTAGGCACTGATCGCTGTGAAGCTGCCCTGAGACAATTTTGATTGTAAAAAGTGCTATCCAAATAAAATTGAACTGAATCAAGAACTCAGTGGGCCACTGGAGGACAAAACTACAAGCCAACTAAAAGACCACCGCTCAGGTGAACTTCAAGAGTGGTCCATATTAAGGATGTGCTGCAGGCCACCATTTGTATCTGAATCTGTGTTTACTGGGATGATAAAATTTTTTATGTTTGCATTTGATTTGGGATAGAAAACAGTGGTGGATGGGGTTTAAATGGGGGGGGGGTGTCACAATAAAAAGAGAAGCTCATTTTTAGATGTAAATTTTTTACTGTGGATAGCTGTCATCTATCATACATGTGTTATCCCATTTATAAAACTAAAACTAATAAACGTTTAAAAGAATATCTCATACAGTAAAGCTGGACAGTAAAAGTCTTTAAACCTGTGTGTTGGACAACGGTATCCACCTGACCAGAATCTACAGAAAGGTCACAAAACAGAAGGACAGGACGGCCACAAATACCCATGGATTCCACAATTACACAGCAACCATGAGGCAAAAATTAGAAAGACAGATACATCCAAGTACCCAAAAGAGTAAGACAGGTATTGACGGTCCAGCTGAATGTGCAGAACAACATAAAAGCGATCAAGCCTCAGACTGACAGGGGATGTAGATGAGGTAGGAGCAGAGGAGGTTCCATGGCAGGAGAAACCCATCCATCAGCAGACCGCAGAGCTGGCTGACATGGGGAAATCCTGCCAGTGGCTGGATAAAGACAGGACTGAAGGACAGCATAGAGATACTAATCATGGCGGCACAAGAACAAACCAGATCAGTGGAAACAGGGGTATACCACATCAGACAAGGCTCAAGACTGTGAAAAGGAGCTCCTGAGACAATCAAGAATCTAGTATATGGGCTGCAAGATGCAGGTAGGAACAGCAAACACTGAGAGACACAGCCAAGCAACAGGGACCATATACAGAAGCATCTACTCAGTCGATGGGTCGGACGCTCCGCAGTCCAGCGGTGAGGCACCACAGAAAGTGGAAGAAAACAACAGAGCTAATGTCTGGAGAGACTGACGCCCCGTGAAGTAATGGCTAATCCACCAGATAGGGTTATAAAAGATAAAGAGCAGAGAAGACCAGTGCTGATAGATATGGCAATGGGAAAGTGAAGTAAAGGTTGTCTCACTGGTGACAGGAGTGCCGGGGCCATGGTCCCCTGAGCTGGAGGAGTGGCTCCAACCACTGTCAGTCCAGATAATGACAAACATCACTGCCAGTCCAGATAATGACAAACATCACTGTCAGTCCAGATAATGACAAACATCACTGCCAGTCCAGATAATGACAAACATCACTGTCAGTCCAGATAATGACAAAGATCACCGTCAGTCCAGATAGCGACAAAAACCACTGTCAGTCCAGATAACGACAAACATCACTGTCAGTCCAGATAATGACAAACATCACTGTCAGTCCAGATAATGACAAACATCACTGTCAGTCCAGATAATGACAAAACCAACTGTCAGTCCAGATAATGACAAACATCATTGTCAGTCCAGATAATGACAAACATCACTGTCAGTCCAGATAATGACAAAAACCAACTGTCAGTCCAGATAATGACAAACATCACTGTCAGTCCAGATAATGACAACATTACTGCCAGTCTAGATAATGACAAAACCAACTGTCAGTCCAGATAACGACAAACATCACTGTCAGTCCAGATAATGACAAACATCACTGTCAGTCCAGATAATGACAAACATCACTGTCAGTCCAAATAATGACAAACATCACTGTCAGTCCAGATAATGACAAACATCACTGTCAGTCCAGATAACGACAAACATCACTGTCAGTCCAGATAATGACAAACATCACTGTCAGTCCAGATAATGACAAACATCACTGTCAGTCCAGATAATGACAAACATCACTGTCAGTCCAGATAATGACATAAAGTCTCTGTCAGTCCAGGTAATGACAAAAACCAACTGTCAGTCCAGATAACGACAAACATCACTGTCAGTCCAGATAATGACAAACATCACTGTCAGTCCAGATAATGACAAAACCAACTGTCAGTCCAGATAATGACAAACATCACTGTCAGTCCAGATAATGACAAAACCAACTGTCAGTCCAGATAATGACAAACATCACTGTCAGTCCAGATAATGACAAACATCACTGTCAGTCCAGATAATGACAAACATCACTGCCAGTCCAGATAATGACAAACATCACTGTCAGTCCAGATAATGACAAAGATCACCGTCAGTCCAGATAGCGACAAAAACCACTGTCAGTCCAGATAACGACAAACATCACTGTCAGTCCAGATAATGACAAACATCACTGTCAGTCCAGATAATGACAAAACCAACTGTCAGTCCAGATAATGACAAACATCATTGTCAGTCCAGATAATGACAAACATCACTGTCAGTCCAGATAATGACAAAAACCAACTGTCAGTCCAGATAATGACAAACATCACTGTCAGTCCAGATAATGACAACATTACTGCCAGTCTAGATAATGACAAAACCAACTGTCAGTCCAGATAACGACAAACATCACTGTCAGTCCAGATAATGACAAACATCACTGTCAGTCCAGATAATGACAAACATCACTGTCAGTCCAAATAATGACAAACATCACTGTCAGTCCAGATAATGACAAACATCACTGTCAGTCCAGATAACGACAAACATCACTGTCAGTCCAGATAATGACAAACATCACTGTCAGTCCAGATAATGACAAACATCACTGTCAGTCCAGATAATGACAAACATCACTGTCAGTCCAGATAATGACATAAAGTCTCTGTCAGTCCAGGTAATGACAAAAACCAACTGTCAGTCCAGATAACGACAAACATCACTGTCAGTCCAGATAATGACAAACATCACTGTCAGTCCAGATAATGACAAACATCACTGTCAGTCCAGATAATGACAAAACCAACTGTCAGTCCAGATAATGACAAACATCACTGTCAGTCCAGATAATGACAAAACCAACTGTCAGTCCAGATAATGACAAACATCACTGTCAGTCCAGATAATGACAAACATCACTGTCAGTCCAGATACGGGGCAAAAGAGAAAAAGAGCAAATTTGGGAATCAAGCAAGTCAGGCACTACTGGAGTAAAGGTGAGAGAGAGAGAGAGAGAGAGAGAGAGAGAGAGAGATTAGAGAAGCAGAATTGTGACGGATGTGTGTGTGGGGAGAGGGAGTGTTTGTTCACATCGGTAAACAAACTCATTCACTCATTGACATGATACATTATAAACCGCACACCGTAGATTCTAATCATCCTGCTGGACAGGTTAAACACGATCCACTATTATATAATTCATACGCACACCATTACAAACATAAAAAGATAAAAATGCAAACACACACACTGTCATTTGCCTACTTAAGTCCCAGAAGAAACAAAACAATTGGACGAAATGGTTTTCCAGATGAGATGATGGTACTATAATAAGAGTTCACACCTGCTGCATGTTTAGCCCCTCCTTTTTCTGTCTGCCCCACCTGGGAGAGGAAGGGGGGGGGGGAGGGGGGGGAGAAAACAACCTGTTTGACTGGTGGAGTCGGTCTCCTTAAACAGAAACACAAACCTCAATATGGCACAGGATAAAACTCACTCTGTGTTTGTGTCTGTGTATGCTCATGTGTGCTCATGTAAATGTGTGTGTATCACAAAAGTTGTGTTTTAGATATAGTTTCTATAACAAATATCTTTCAGATACAAAAAATAGAGACAGACAAGCAGAGAGAGAGGGAGAAAGAGAAAGAGAGACAGATAGACAGACAAGCAGAGAGAGAGAGCCATACCACATACCTGAACGTTTCACCTTGTATCTAATATGTTTCCATAGCAACACCATGTGACTGTAGTACACAATACTTTGATTTAGATTCAGTGTTTACAATTGGTCTGAGATTTTGCGATGCAATCCATATACAAATATTTGAAATGTAACTAAGTGATACTGGAGATCACATTGGTTTAATGAGACTTTTGAACCTCCGCTGCCCACAAGAGACAATATGACAAACTGATTTTAAATGTTCATTACTTCATTTTTATACCACAGTGAAATGGGAAGGCATGGAGAAGGCAGGTCCATAAGGGTTAGTCTATGTTAGTCTATGTATCTTGTCTATGTTAGTCTATGTATCTTGTCTATGTTAGTCTATGTATCTTATATATGTTAGTCTATGTATCTTGTCTATGTTAGTCTATGTATCTTGTCTATGTTAGTCTATGTATCTTATATATGTTAGTCTATGTATCTTGTCTATGTTAGTCTATGTATCTTGTCTATGTTAATCTATGTATCTTGTATATGTTAGTCTATGTATCTTGTATATGTTAGTCTTTGTATCTTGTATATGTTAGTCTATGTATCTTGTATATGTTAGTCTATGTATCTTGTTTATGTTAGTCTTTGTATCTTATATATGTTAGTCTTTGTATCTTGTCTATGTTAGTCTATGTATCTTGTCTATGTTAGTCTATGTATCTTGTCTATGTTAGTCTTTGTATCTTGTCTATGTTAGTCTATGTATCTTGTACATGTTAGTCTTTGTATCTTGTATATGTTAGTCTATGTATCTTGTCTATGTTAGTCTATGTATCTTGTATATGTTAGTCTATGTATCTTGTCTATGTTAGTCTTTGTATCTTGTATATGTTAGTCTTTGTATGTATATAGGGAAGCTACGACTTCCTGAGTCCATGGGACTAGTCTTAGTCTATGGGAATAAAAATTCATAATTTATAAAGGATACAATGGTTGCCAGAGAGGTTCTTTTTGAATTGTCCAATGTCCCTGAGGGATGTCAAATGCCATGAATTCCATCCTGTGTGGAATGCCAGATGTAGTCCAGAGTTTGGACAATGTCACTGGTTTCACTGGAAGTGAAAGAGATCTGTAACTGAGAAAGACAGGCGCATGCTTTCCAAACAGAGGACTCAAACTCAGTCTAGATCAGCACACAGCTGGACCACAGGGCGCTGAAATTCTGGGACATGCAGTTGGCCCTGATGGAATAAGAACTGACTGAAATAAAGTTGAAGCTGCTTGCAATGCACCAAGAACTGGAAAATGGGGGATGTTCGTGGAAAATGGGGGATGTTCTTGGATTTCACAAACAAATTGTATTTTGGACTTCACAGACAGTTCAGAACCAATTTGTACGATGAATGAGAAGGTCAAGCAGAGCAGTAGCCATTGGAAACGGAAAAAGATCATTCAGAGAATCCAAACAAACACTTACTAATGAGCTCTATCCTTCTGACTTCAGACTAAACACAGAAGAAACATAACAGAATGATACATTCACTGAGTCCCTCAGACAGGCTATTCACGAGTTAAGTGTGGAGGTTTTCATTATGTTGGAATCATATTCTTTAGTCATGCAAAACATCTCTCACATGCCCTTTTACAGGATGAAAAGCACATCTCAGAGCCTACAGTATATTAGATGGAGCGAGCACTTTACAGTTCAAAATAAAGAAATACAGAGTAGGAACAACAAAGTAAACATAAATTAATAATACTAAATATAAATATAAAGACATGACATCATAAATGATGCTAATTATGTCACTGTATAAATGTGTAAATACACAGAAGGGCTGAGACAGGGGTCGCAGTCTGGGTGCTGGTTGCTCCTCTGGGTGCTGTGGAGGGAGGTGTAAATGGATGAAGGAGTGTCTGTGCTCCTGCAGCTCATTGTGGAGAGTGTGGGAGGGCTTATCGTGGATGGAGCTGACCTGTGCCCTCATCCTCCTCTCTGCTACATCCCCCAGACAGTCCAGTTGTAGTCTAAGAACAGAGAGGGTTTTCTTCATCAACTTGTTGAGACTTTCAGCTTTGTCAGACTTAACTCCCGCTCACCAGCAGAGTGTTTGAGCTGCAGCTGACCGATAAATGATCTGGAGTAGCCTGTTGCACATACTGAAAGTCTTGAGCCTCCTCAGGAAGCATTTCTTGCTTTGTTCCTGCTCTCTCTATGGACTGCCTTTGTGCTGTGTGACCAGTTCAGTTTATTGCTTGAGTGTCACTACCTCCTCCCCCTAGATGGTGACAGGTGTCAGAGGCTTCCTGCCCCATTAGAGGTCCACCACCAACTTCTTGGTAGACCAGGCTTCTGTGAGTCTAGTCAAGGTTTCCATGAGGGTAGACTAGTTCTCTGTGAGGGGGCTTGTGCAGTTTTTGTTAAGATACTATCAGCTGTGGGGGTAATTATATTTCTTTGTAATTATATTACTTTCCTCCATAACAAAGTAAAGCATTACAGTTCAATTTTCAGTAATCACATTACAGTTACTGGATTATTAAAATGTCCTGTTCTCACATTACACACACCTTTCAGAAGAATGTTTTTTGTGCTGAATATTTAAATTTAACTTGTAAAATGGATAGTTCCGGTCCTGAGTGCTAGTTGGTCAATACAGTGTTCCAGTGATGTTAAAATACATGATTATAGAAGCAGCTATGATGTGACACACACCTGTTCACCTTAAATTATGACTATATAACTACCCACTGTCACTAACGAGAGATTGAGTCCTTGAAAGTAGCTACTGTTAAATGGGACACGACTGACAACTGGTTAGTTAGCTAGCTAGCTTGGTCTGCTACATTTGAGAAAACCTGAAAATACAGTGTAGCCAACCAGGACAATAATATGGAGAGCTTTCATGTTACTTTTAATCACAAAATACAGATAATGCAGCT
Source organism: Chanos chanos (assembly GCF_902362185.1). Lineage (NCBI taxonomy): Eukaryota > Metazoa > Chordata > Actinopteri > Gonorynchiformes > Chanidae > Chanos > Chanos chanos. Next base: position 23,715,675 of record NC_044506.1, read on the forward strand.
GTCGGTTGATGATGATACCAAAATGTATTACTAAGTACCTCAGAAACTATCGGTAGTTAACCATTGAGGGTAAATGACAACATCCTGATTAATGTAGCTACACTATAGTTATCGTTAGATGGCTTCGCTCGTGTGTTTCTGTTTTTTTGTCACTGGTCAAACATGTGAACTCATGAATGAGGCCACGCTTTACAGTTACTTTAGAGCAGCTCAGGGGTGTTCTTAGGCACGACACGAAACTATTGCATTGAAAATAAAGCAATGAAAGGATTGTGATGTTTGTTACAGTTTAAAGAAGTAATTGGTAACTTATAACTAATAACTTTTTTTGAGTAACTACCCTAACACAGGATACTATCATACAGGCACAGATAGAGTTCTGTGGTTCATTTTGAAGTAGCGTTTCGATATTCCTCTACACTGCAGTTTGTGAAACTAATTTAATTTAGAGTTTTAAAATGGGTAAAAAAATAAATTAAAGAGGCCTCCATAACAGACATATCTTAGCAGCAGATTCTGATACAGACAGCTGAGGGAACAGATGAAGTCTTTGTGAATGAGGTGCAGTGCTCTTTTGAATACTAGTATCGCTCGACATTTAAATCATTCTGCATAGCAGCAAATTGTTTTGTACTTAAATACAGTTAAGAGTTTCTCTTTCACTTTCCTATCTGACGAGATCTAAAACCTCCAGTCAGAAACCTCCACGTCTGTACTTCTGTTCACAGCTCTCTATGCAGGGAACTGTGACCGGGATAATATTAATACTTTGTTTAGAAAAACAACAATCATTTGCAATTATTCTCTGACAAAATATCATCAAGACTTAAACTGTGTAACAGTGCTTTTGCTTTCAGTTTTAAAAGAAACATTGCGTGGGCACTGATAGCGTGAATCAAAACCACCCTTGCACAGGTGAGGAACTGCAGGACAGTGAAGGGGAGCTGAACACGTTTGTTTTATTTATCCAAATTAAACAAGAGCATTGCATTACTGCTACATCATTATTCTGCAGTCATTACAGGAAGTGAAACAGAACAGAAATAAAGAGGACACTGACCAACTGCTCCACTAGAAATATCATGCTTTTTCCTGTTAATTCAGTGGTAAACAAGGGCCATCCACTCTCCTGATTCACATTCACATCCTTATGCACTGTACACTTGGCTATGTTCAATGCAGCCTTCAGTCCACACACTGACTCCACTGGAATGCCATGGCCAAGGCAGTCAGATTCAGCTGGAGGTGCCATGACACAAATTTCCCAGCAGAGGGC
>NC_044506.1:23721950-23729450 GCF_902362185.1 Chanos chanos
CACTCATCACTAACACCCACAAATAACACTCATCACTAACACTCATCACTAACACCCGCAAGTAACACTCATCGCTAACACTCACCACTAACACCCGCAAATAACACTCATCGCTAACACTCATCACTAACACACACAAATAACACTCATTGCTAACACTCATCACTAACACACAAATAACACTCATCACTAACACCCGCAAGTAACACTCATCGCTAACACTCACCACTAACACACACAAATAACACTCATCGCTAACACCCGCAAATAACACTCATCACTAACACTCATCACTAACACCTGCAAGTAACACTCATCGCTAACACTCATCACTAACACCTGCAAATAACACTCAGCACTAACACTCATCGCTAACACCCGCAAATAACACTCATCACTAACACCCACAAATAACTCTCATTACTAACACTCATCAATAATACTTACAAATAACACTCACCACAAACACTTACAAATAACTGTCATTACTAACACTCATCAATAATACTTACAAATAACACTCACCACAAACACTCATAAATAACTCTCATTACTAACAACACTCACAAGGATCATTTATATCAAACACTCATTAAAAGTTCACCAGTCCCTTAGTTACAGGAACAGAGAACTGTGTGAAAATGCATTACATGAGAAAAGAACAAAGCTGAGTTGTCAGTCCTCAGTGAAGATGAGTGTAAAACAGCTGAGGCCAATATATTCTCAGTATGGAGTATACAATACTAACTGAACTCTACGGGCTGTAATGTCTATCACTGGGCTTGGAGTTGTTTTTTGAACAAACAGAGGTGTCTGCATGGTGTGTGTATGTGTGTGGGATGGTTGAAAAAACATGTCCTCTAAAGCTTTTAAGCTGTTTTCATTTATTACGACGACATTTGTTTTCTATAAATTGCCTACATGTTCTGAGCAAGGGGTCACTACATCCCCATGGTGTGTTTGTGTTTGCGTGCATCAAAATGTCTTCAGAGGTAGTGAATGAAAATACTTTTGCTGTCTTAACTCTATTTTATGAATGTGTGTGTGTGTGTGTGTGTGTTAGAGAGAGAGAGAGAGAGAGAGAGAGAGAGTGGGGATAGTGGCTTGAAAACATGGTAATGAGACAAATTAATGAACTACTCTGTGTGAAGTTCTAATGAGCTGCTTCTGTAAATATGTACATGTGGATCCGTCTGTCACAACATCCTCTTTAACAGGCTGTCATTCTCTCTCTCTCTCTCTCTCTCTCTCTCTCTCACTCTCCCTCTGTCGCTATCTCACCTCCTCTACATTTAATATCAATGAAGCTGCTGTTCTCAAGAAGTCTTTGCTTTATCTACACACACACACACACACACACACACACACACACACACACACACACACTCACACACACACACACACACACACACACACTCACACACACACACACACACACACACACACACTCACACACACAAAGATTTGCTGCAACAGCTGTGAGTGTTTCTGTAGGCATATTCATGCAAGGATCAGACAGGAAATTACATCACTAACTTTGACATGAGCGTGGGAGAGAGGAGAGAAGAGAAGAAAAGAGAGAGAGAGAGAGAGAGTCTAAAACAGTGCTGAATTAGTGAAACAGGACTCAAGAGATCTACAGATATCGTTACAAAACTGTAACTTGCAGTTTGGGCTGTTAGGAAAGGCCCTTGACTTCAAAGGCTACTGTTATAAAGTTGCACACATGCTTGCCACAGCTGGTATCAGGAGATACGGCTTTTGTTTTAGCATGCACACAGTCTCTGAGAACCTCGACCTAAATTCAACCGTCCTGTGGAACAGCTGGAACCTCGCGGCTTTTGTTCCGCTTGTGTACAGGCACTTTGCCTTTGTTTCTTTGTTGTTTAAGTATTAAAAACATATTTTAAATGAAGGAAATTCTTTCACGACTTCATATTTACTTTCTGTGGTTGTCTTTATTAATGTTAATCGAAGTAAATCTTATTTACAGAATCAACCACGTATATTAGACAAGGTGATTCATCCCCTTTGCCCACGTCCGTGCATACAGGCAGAATTTCATATGAAAAAATGTTTAAGGTTTGTTTTTTTGTTGTTGTTGTTGTTTAAATTGTCCCTTGCGATGCTTCCCTAGATCCCGAACGCGCTTTCCAAAAAATATCGAGGCGAGGGTGGCCAAGAGTGAGGCCAGGACGCCCGTAGGACGCTCGTGGGAAGAAGAGCTTCCCGTCTGCTTTCTCCATACCCGCGCTATCTGTGCGTGCGTGTGTGTGTGTGTGTGTGTGTGTGTGTGTGTGTGAGTGTGTGTGTGTGCATGTGTGTGAGTGTGTGTGTGTGTGTGTGTGTGTGTGTGTGTGTGCGTGTGTGTGTGTCTCACTATGCACAGACTTCTGTCCACATCTGGCCATCAGCGGAAAAAGGCGGAGTGAACTCCATGCCTGTACTTGGAGCTCTCCGTGTGTGTGTGTGTGTGTGTGTGTGTAATCTGCACCAGATGACCACTTGGGGGATGAATGAGTCTGAGGGAGGTTAGTGTTTCCTCACTCAGAGCTGCAGCGGAGAACAGCGTTTTTTGTTTTTTTTTTTTGCACTCATCAGACTGCAGCGAACAGCAGGGTTTTTTAAATCATGGACTAAGACATTAAACGGAAACATCGCAAGGCAAAGACCATTAAATGGGTTTTATATCATCACTGTCCTACACAGAGTGTTGATGGAGAGCCTTGGTCATTTGCAACTTTGGAAAAACTGAGGAAAGGAATGCCGGAAAAGCCCGCTGCTTTGTGGGGATGGCAAACTACGGGTTCTTCAGGTTTCTGCTCTCGTGCAATATAACGTTAATTCTGTTCGGAGCGTCCTCGGGCACGGTCTGCCCGGAGCGCTGTGACTGTCAACAAACGCAGCACCTTCTTTGCGCCAACCGCGGTCTGCAGTCCGTGCCCAAAGGCTCTCCAGCAGAGATCGCGGAGGGTGTGCGGGTATTTGGCCTTGCTGGCAACTTTATCCATAACATCAGCGCGTTCGATTTTGCCCGATATGGCAACCTAATGAGACTAAATTTACAGTTTAATCAAATACAGACCATTCACCCTCAAGCCTTCGAGAAACTCTCCAAGCTAGAGGAACTGTATTTGGGCAACAACTTGATATCAACAATACAACCAGGAACTTTACAGACCTTGAAAAAACTCACAGTATTATACATCAACAGCAATCACTTCAAAGACTTGACTCCAGCGTCATTTAGTAACTTAGGAAGTGTAACCAAGCTTCGACTTGACGGCAATTCTATTGAAACATTAAACGAGTCCGTTCTTAAGAGCTTTTCGACTTTAATGTTTCTACACTTGGAATCCAACCAGCTTCACCATATTCACCGGGGCGCATTTTCTGGTCTCACAAAACTTCGATTCCTGAACTTGTCGGACAATAAGCAGACGGAGCTGCGAGATATTTTTACGTTCTCCCATCTGAGGTCATTAATAACATTACTGCTTTCAGGGAATCAAATACGACATGTCGGAAATCACGTCTTTCAGAACTTGAAAAAACTCTCTAAATTGTCTCTTAGCAATAACAGAATCTCTGTAGTGGACAGTGACGCTCTGAAGGGACTGTCTCGCGTCAGAGAATTTATGATTAACGGCAATGAGTTGGCAGAAATCCCTGCCGGTCTTCTGGACCCGCTCGAGCGCATCGAGCAACTTGACTTCAGCGACAACAGGATCTCGCGCGTGGCCTCCACAGCATTCGAGAAACTTGCCCATCTGAAAGTCTTGAATCTGAAAAACAATCGGCTCACGAGTCTGTCCGGTGGCGTTTTCGGCGCAAACGGCGTTCTTTTCAACTTAGACCTGAGCGGTAATAACTGGACATGCGACTGCCGAATGGAGAAGCTGAAAGCTTGGATGACCGAGGTGCATTCTCAAGGGAAACTATTGACCGTTTTTGTGCGATGTCATCACCCCGCATCGCTGGAGGGAAAATATCTGGACTATGTAAATAATTCCCAGCTGGTGTCTCAGGGGAACCACAGCCTCTCTTGCGTGTCTGCACATAGGGGCCAGCCAATGGAGAGTCGCGGAGGAACAGTGCTGGAAAATCCAGTTCCAAGGAGGGAGAGTGACATGAAAAGAGGAGAGAGGGAGAGAACAGTATGGGTTCAGGGTGACGAGGGCAAACGAGAGGACGGAGGCAAATTGCCAGCAGAGAAGAAGAAGCAGAGGAAGGCCGTCAGCGGGAGGTCGCATCCCACCCTGAGGGGTCATCAGGGGCACAGGAAAGGACCTCTCACCAATACCACTGAACTGAGCGTGGAGACGACAGCCAGCGCAACTGAGCCAAACTCCTCGAGCCACGATGACGAGGGAGGAGTCCCGTCCTCCCAGGCCCCTGAGCCTGCCTTTCAGGAGCGTTTTGACCTATTACTGCAGGAAAGGGTGAGATACCACGAGGGAATGACAGACGCCTGCCGGTTTAACCGTCAGTCTATTCTCAATGTGAGCGTGGACCATGCGACTGCACACACAGCCACCGTTCACTGGAGCACGGCTCCTGACAGCGGTGCTGATGTTAAGGGAGAGTTAATGTTTCGTGTTCTGTTCGACCGGTTCGGACACACGCCTCGCTTCCCACGCTACGTTTATACTGAGGGCTCAGCCCGATCAGTGGCGCTTCACGAGCTCCGTGCAGATTCCACATACATGGCCTGCGTGGAGAGTGCTGTGGGTGGGGTCCTGTGTCAGGTCGCGCCCCGTGATCACTGTGTCGGATTTGTCACGCTGTCGGGATCGGAACATGCCGGGTCAAACTTGCAGCTCGTCACCGTGTCAGCGCTGGTGATCAATGCTTTGCTCCTTCTCCTGATTGGTGGGGCCTGGCTAGGGCGTGTCCTCAAACGACGAATCAAAAGCAGGAAGTCAGCAGTGCATGGGCATGTGCGTCACATTTACTCGACGCGGCGCCCGCTCCGCACTACCATGGCAACCACCTGTGCCACCGCCGAGTTCAGCGGCTACCAGAGCAGTCGGCCGCTGGCTGAGGTCGGTGACCTCATCCAGTTTCCCAGTGACCGTTTCTTTGATGGTGGCTCCACCCGCAGGGAGGGGGATGTCATGATGCCCAGGTTCTCGAACTAGACCAACCAGGCCTGTGTGTGTCAGTGTGTGACTAGACCAACCAGGCCTAGTGAAAAGGACTGTCAGAGAGAAGCAGCTCACAGAGTAAAACAGCCCAGTGAAGTGGAACACTTATGTGTGTTTATACATGTTAACATGGTGACCGGGTTCCACTGGTCTGGACAGGAAGCTGTTCTTTTCTTTTTCCTCTGTATCCTGTCCTTGCTCTCTCCTACCTTTTTCCATCTCCTCATTTCCTCACCACTGTTTATGTGTGTGTGTGTGTGTGTGTGTGTGTGTGTGTGTGTGTATGTGTGTGTGTGTGTGTGTGTGTGTGTGTGTGTGTGTGTGTGTGTATGTGTGTGTGTTTGTGTGTGTGTGTGTGTTTACGTGGGCTAGCACAGTGAAGGTAATTTTTTAGAACAGTTGCAGTTCTGTATTGCATGTTCTGCTTGTTATCTGATGTGTTTGTGTGTGTATGAAAGGATAGCTGCTGGTTGGCAGATTTGTGAAGTTATTTGTATTTTACACGGTTTTATAAGTACCCTCTGATGTATTTAAATGTGATTACACACACACATATATATATATATATGTCCAGTTAAATGTGATTATACAATCATCCAATTCAATCAATTACCTCTACATTTTTAAAATAAACAAAAAACATTACAAATTATTTGTGTGTTCTCACAAGCTTTCGTATCTTGCCTTCTTATGTATTAGATATATTCTCTTAAGTTTACAAAATTCACCTTGAAAATGTTGACTTGGGGATGCTTTACCCTTACCGTTTTACTGTCTTTTACTGTTTTCGGTAAAATCCTTCCTCATCTCATGCAGTATGTTGGCCCCATATGTTTCATGTCCATTCTTTGACGTATGGCTTTGATGGACACTCGTAGGCAGAGTCGGCCCTGACCAATCTGGCCCCCTAGGCAAGATTTTGGCTGGTGCCCCCTGCATCGCAGCCAGTTCCACCACCAATCATTGTGTTCATACACTCACACAGAAACTGCTGAGCCGCATTATAGCCTATATCTTCCGAAACACAAACAGTAAGAGTCATTACTCCTAGCAGTCATGCACAAGACATGTATTCAATGTCAAAGTCAAGTCAAAGTCAAAGCGTTTATTGTCATGTCCACAGTTAAAACAAGTTTCGCGGTGCAATTAAATTCTTACTTTGCCTTCCCCTCTGAACGCCGTTTATCAAATAAAGACGATGTATAAAAGAGTAGAGATAAAGGAAAAATATATAAAAATATCCAAAGAACACTATGTATAATATACAGAGTAGTATTTGGTGACAGAATGAATACTTATCTCACATGATACATGCTTTTTGCTGTACATTTAAAACTAATCAATAATGAAAATGCAAACACTAACAACTATTAATTACAAAAGGGGATATAAAAGGAAAGATGGAAAGCATTTTAAGTGACCATTACAAGCAGGACTAACGTTGGCTAACTAGACTAAGATGTCAGAAAAATGTATGCCTGGTTTCTTGAGGCTGACAGTGGATGCTTCGTGCAGCACACTGCTCAAAATTATGTTGAAGGTTATTCCCCAAACACCTGACTAGTCTTTCCAACTTTCCCTGATGAATTTAAGGTGGGAGTGTCTGACGTTCACCTGAATTTGCGAACGTTACTGTCGTGTCCAAAGTAAGGTAGTAACATTCTTTGCCAACGGTAACTGTGCAACAGATAAACTGTTCATTCATCACATTACCTCTGTCTTTTCCCGTTTCCCCCCTCTTCTCTTCTTCTGTTTCTTCCTCGGGAACCAGAGGGCTTTGCTCTTTTGGACATGATATACGGTACATAGCCTATATTTGAATTCTGAGGCGTATGCAACACAGCGCACAGGGGCGCTAAGCGAAGGGGGACGCCAAAACAATGGTGAAAAATATACAAGCTGGTATACAAGATACGAAAATGTGTCTTTGTTATCAGTTGTCTTTGTTTTGTCATTTAAAATAGGTAGATGCTGTACTGACATATTTTTGAGGTCACAGTCAGGTCTAGACCTATCACACGGACAAGACAGGCTACTTATTCGTTACGGCTGCGGTCCAGTGACCGTATCAATGATGAGAGTTAAAATGTTGTCATAAAAGATTCTAGAGCGCGATGCTTTGCGGCACCCTGTGATCTAAGTTGTCAAGGTGCCATGCCATAGAGAAAATGGTATTAGTAAAAATTAGTAAAAGTTAAAAATGTTTAATTTTTTTCTTCCTTCATTTGGGGCGCCCCTATGGATGGACCTTAGCATTCGCCTATACCGCCTATGCGACAGGCCGAGTCTGCTCGTAGGCAAACACATAGCCTACCTTTTGATACCCCGTTAAAACTGACCACTAGTCCGGCTT
>NC_044506.1:23746950-23756950 GCF_902362185.1 Chanos chanos
GGCACTGTACCACACAGTCTCACTCACTCACATTTACAAAAACCACTCAGAAATCTTACTCCGAACACACTTTGTTAATATTTTAAAACTGTCTCTGAGAAGTGACATTTGACTACCCAAGTGTGAGATAGTTTAGTGTAACTTACCTATACACGCGCAGACTAGCGCAAGCGACGCTCCTCGCGCACGGACGAAGCACGCTGGACTGAAACGCGATTACAATACAATCTATTTACAGAAGCATTACATCACCTCGTGGTGACGTCACGTGGGATTCCTGAACTTCTAAATCATTGCGGTCCGCTTTTTAGAAAGAGGAGGGGTCATCGGTGCGCCCCCCGCCTACAAGGAGGAAGGCGCAAGTGTATGGTGCAGTCATTGGGCCTGCTGCGAGAGAGTAGGGAGGGGGGAAGAGGCGTGGCGCTTGAGACGTGCTGCGCCAACAGCCGTCTAGAACTGTGCGCGGGACAGTGTCGCTGTCTGAGCGAACTGAATACGGATGAGTGTGTGTATACATGTGTGTGTTTGTGTATCCACAAAACAGAACATAGGCGAACGTGTTAGGTCTTGCCCAGAAATTAGTTTATTTTGTTTTGTTCGGATGCGATCCAGTTACCGGTCTGAGGCAATGCTGTTTGCAGTATCCCGCGCGTTGGTAAAACACCGTGACACAAGGCAGACGAGGAGTTCAGTCGGGTCACAGGCTTGGTCTGACCATAGTCCACAGTGCCCTTACATGTAAACAATCGCTTCATAAGATATCCGTTACATCTACTCTCTCTCTCTGGTCATACACATCAGAGACTCTCTCCTCTGAGAGATTTTCCCCCGAACTGCGTGTACCAAAATTGTGGAAGGATCGGTGTTTTGAGTCTACTGAGTGTGGCCGTTAACGCGATGTATGGAAGACGTGGTATCACAGCGGAGGCACTGTAATCTTTCGAATAATTCCGCAAACACAGCATGGCGTGGAACGCAAAACTTGGTACTTAGCTCTGTTAAGACAGTCCGAAAACATTTTGTTCAAATGTCAAAATCGTTTTTAAACCAGGAGTATTCAGAGTGAAAACTCATTCATCAAATATTGGTCTGTAGTCTTAAATGTCAAAGTGCCCCAATCTTTTCTTTCATTTTATTGTTTAATGTTCCATTTGAATTAGGTATCTGTTTTAACTGTGTCCTCTACAAATTGCCCACTGCCAGGTTAGCTGGTGTGGTCACAAGCACTGGCTGGAGAGAGGATAACTGACCGTGAATTAGTGGCTCAGAGGGTCTGTGTTTGTGTGTTTTTGGGGTTGTGGTCCCAGTGATTAGGGGCGGCGAGGTCCTTTCTGTGGTTGTAGCTGAAGACTGAGAGAGAGTGACTCACCAATTCTGACAGTTGCCAGGGAAACCTTGAAAACAGGAAGAGTGTGTCATATCAAACTCTGATCCTAAACTCCACCCATGCACAATGTGAATCATTCACAAACAGCGACACAAGCGTACGGCCTGCGCTCCAAATGCAGCGCCCCCACAAATGACATCATCCAAACTAAAGCCGTGATGTAATGCAGCGCAGAGATGAAAAGTCCTGTAGAACGTGGGCTGGTTCGGTTATTACATCATGATTTTTGTCCTGAAACTGAACTGTTTCTGTTAAAGCTGTGGATGAGCCTTGTATATTCAATCATACTTTCATTTCTCACATCAGAAACAACATAGATGTCCATTCCAAAGAGTATGAGTTTTCTCTGTGTGTGTGTGAGAGAGAGAGAAACAGAACGAGACAATGAGGAGAGGAAAGGAGGGGAAGAGAGAGAGAGAGAGAACAAGCATAAGAAAATAGAGAGAAATAAAGAAAGAATACAGGTCACTGTATAAAATATTTCTGTGTGATTTCCAGTAATGTTTTGCCAACTCTAAATGTCTGTGAAAACTCTATCCAGGATTATGTAAGTAATCCAAGGGATAATCTTCACTCCTGTGTGATGTATGGACAGAGTCAGGGGGTGTCTTTCCATCCCTCCTCCCTGCCTGAGGTCTGAACTCAGAGTGCAGATGGTTACGTTTACTGTGGCTTTACGTAATGGTGGCGTGAACTACGTCAAACCCTCACCAAGTGTGCGTGGTTTTGTGTGCGTTGAACAAATTGAACGTGAGAACATTCAGTGGGAGACTGTTTCCCATATGAACTTGTATGTTTTCGTTCGACCATTTTGCATTTGTCTCTCTCTGTGGTCTGTGTGCATCTGTGTCGACTTGGCCTAATGAGATGGGATGAAGAATCAATGTGCCTGAGAAACTCAGCATTCATGTCCTCTAGCGTGTGTGTGTGTGATTGTATGTGAGTGTGCGTCCGTGATTACATGCTTATTTTGTACTGGTGAGGAAAATATTTGGGAGTTTGATGACCTCACTGATGTTGACTCAGGCCTATAGGAGATGAACTTTTATTAGGTTGAATTTTATGGTCTGTTAACATTGGCTGGAGAGAGCCCTGTGGCTGGCTGCTAAAAGGGACATTCTCTTTTCTCTGTGAACACAGACACAGATTACACAGCCTGGCCTGTACACCAAACAAGCTCTTTTCAACTGGTCAGGTTCAGTTAAGACCAGTTAAGACCCGTATAGACCAGTCTAGAGCATCAACGCTATGATCAAGATTTGCATCAGGTGACCTGAAAAGGATATAATTACTTGTCAACTACATGGTAACACCACAACAGTTACATAACAGCCTAACCTGAGTTTTTAGACTGTTTTGAAGTGTATACCTGTGAAGAAGTGTGATTTTGTTTTGAAGTGTATACCTGTGAGGAAATGTGATTTTGTTTTGAAGTTTATACCTGTGAATAAATGTGATTTTGTTTTGAGGTTTAAACCTGTGAGGAAATGTGATTTTGTTTTGAGGTGTATACCTGTGAAGAAATGTGATTTTGTTTTGAGGTTTAAACCTGTGAAGAAATGTGATTTTGATTTGAGGTGTATACCTGTGAGGAAATGTGATTTGGTTTTGAGGTTTAAACCTGTGAGGAAATGTGATTTTGTTTTGAGGTTTAAATCTGTGAAGAAATGTGATTTTGATTTGAGGTGTATACCTGTGAGGAAATGTGATTTTGTTTTGAGGTGTATACCTGTGAAGAAATGTGATTTGGCATTTTGAGTAAGATGTGTCCCTGGATCAACACTCCCCTGTCCTTCTTGGAGCAGAATTCTTATTCACCAGTCAGTGATGTTACTGACGTGTGCGTCCTGTACAGTGAGCTAAAACTCACAAGGGACACCCCCCACCCCCCTAGTCACCTCAGCTCCACCTCACCGGGGTTTGGGGTCCAATAAATACAGGCATCATTCTTCACAAGCAGCAATATTTTCTCTGTAGTAGATTTGAAAGAAAATGTGATCATCACATTATCAACCTGTTTATATAAATGTAAAGCTAGTGTTACTCTTCCCTAACTACTGGCAAGCTAATTTTTATCTTAACTAATACAGTTATGTACCTTTATACTGGCAAGCTAATTTTTATCTTAACTAATAAAGTTATGTACTTTTATACTGGCAAGCTAATTTTTATCTTAACTAATAAAGTTATGTACCTTTATACTGGCAAGCTAATTTTTATCTTAACTAATAAAGTTATGCACCTTTATACTGGCAAGCTAATTTTTATCTTAACTAATACAGTTATGTACCTTTATACTGGCAAGCTAATTTTTATCTTAACTAATACAGTTATGTACCTTTATACTGGCAAGCTAATTTTTATCTTAACTAATAAAGTTATGTACCTTTATACTGGCAAGCTAATTTTTATCTTAACTAATAAATTTATGCACCTTTATACTGGCAAGCTAATTTTTATCTTAACTAATAAATTTATGCACCTTTATACTGGCAAGCTAATTTTTATCTTAACTAATAAATTTATGTACCTTTATACTGGCAAGCTCATTTTTATCTTAACTAATAAATTTATGCACCTTTATACTGGCAAGCTAATTTTTATCTTAACTAATACAGTTATGCACCTTTATACTGGCAAGCTAATTTTTATCTTAACTAATAAAGTTATGCACCTTTATACTGGCAAGCTAATTTTTATCTTAACTAATAAATTTATGCATCTGTCTGGCGAATGGTTCCTCAGCTCAGCCAGTCTCACTTTTTTCTTTAATCTCATGAACTGACACGAAACCTTCCACCGCTCCGGGAACAAAACAGAGTGTTCGTTCCGGAGAGAATACTGAGAGAATATTGAATATTGAAAACACTGACAATCAGTGCAGTGTACTTAACGTTTAATTATTATTATTATTATTGTATAAGGGGTGTTGCATTTTTACAGTACAATGAGAAGGAACAGAAACACTGCTCCACACAAACAGGATAAGATTGAACAAAAACAGTAACTGACATCAAACAAATGATTTACCATACATGAGACTAACGGTACTAATTAACATACAGAATCCAATGCAAGTTGTGTCAATAACATCATATATGGAGAATTTGCTGGCTTTGTCAGTTATGTGAAAGTTTGAGTCATTATTCAGACACATAGGAGCAGGATCCTGAGGAAACCGGACACCGCTGAGACGAGAGATCACATCTCTTACAGTGCCCGAATATCTCTACGCGTCTGGACGGTCCATCATCACGCGTGTGAGACCAGGAGGACTTGACAGATGACAGGGGCTGCGTTGGGCTGTGGTGAGAGGTCAGGAGAGGTCGTGCCCCTGTGATTAAACACATTCTGTGACATGTTTCAAAGTGAATGAACAGACTGCACTGCTCGAAGCCTGGCGTCCAACACTGCATCCCAAGCCATTTATCTGTAACATGTATGCAAATGACATCACAAGGCAACGACTGGTTAATCTACAATTTTGTTACACGACCTCATAAATTCATCCAATGCATCGTCTGCAGTCATTTCACTGAATGAAATCCTCAGTGTTTACCTGCCCCCCTTAAAAAAAACAGGATTCTCCTCCAGAAGAGCCAGTGAGCTAACTCAGATGAGAGGGAAGCCAGACGTGACGAGAGATATGACGCTGAAGGCCCGGTTGATCCGTGCTTATGGATTTACGTTTGGTTGGAACCAACAGTCCTGAATGGCTCCAAAATGTAAGGCACTTTATCTATAGAGCTACATCCTTGTGAAACATCAGGAAATTTTCTTAAAAAGTTGACTGTTGCTGCCCTACGATGGACTGGCGACCTGTCCAGGGTGTTTCCCTGCCTTTCACACGATGAATTCTGGGATAGGCTCTGGCACCCCCCCCCCCCTCCCCATGACCCTAATTAGGTTAAGCGGCTTAGATAACGAGTGAGCGAGTGAGTGTTAACTGTTGCTTTAGTGAATTTAGAAAGAGGTGGGGTGTAGGAGATTATTACAGGGATAGAGTGCTCTAGGAGCTCCCATTGTAATGTAAAACTGTAAAACAAATGAAGTGATAGAAGTATTGTCAGTAGGATTCTATGGATTGTCTGTCATGTCAATCACTGCTGAAGCACCAGTGGAGGAGAACTCAGAGAGGCTGTGGGTGGGTCTACCTGTCTCTAAGCCTATGACTGCACATGATGGCTTTGAAGTTACTAAATGCTGTTTCCGGTTACAGCACCAGCTCCTGTGGCAAAACTATAAGGTCACTGTTCACTTGTCAATAGGCCTACACATAGTACTTACAATGTTAAACTATACAGCAGTCCTGCTTAAGGGTGTTGATTATCCCCCACCAATGAACAAACACACACTCACTGCCACCACTGACTGAGCCCCCCTCATCTCTCAATTCTCACTCCATTTTCTTCCTTTTAAGGCTGTAACATATGGATGACACTAGGAAGTGGGCCTGTCTCAGACAAAGTAAACACACACACACACAAAGAGAGAGAGAGAGACTTAACATGAGCGTGTTGTATCAGTAAAACAAAGCAAGCACGAATGATCTCTTTCATCAAGAGAGCATTTGTTTATACAGGCAATACCACAATCATACCACAGTGTGTTTTAAATAATACCACAATAGCTTCTACTTCACATACACATATTTCCCAATAGTATAACAAAGTGATTCACAGCGGTCTGTGTGCCTGGAGCTCACCAGCGCGGGTTTCAAGTTCGTCAGGGTTTAGATTAATGTGGGTTTGGACCATCAACAAAACCATGACAACATCAGCATCAGAAACCGAGACAGGTAAGTGTGACGTAAGGTAAACATGAATCCGTCTCGTCTAGCCAACAGCCCCCCCCCCCTCTCCCCGACATACTCGCTCTTCCCCCTCCCCCTACCTTCTGTATCCAGCCGCCCACTGCTCCAGCTGCCACCTCCTCCACCGCCGCTGCTATTGCTTCGAGCCGCCGGCTCTCTCCTCTTGTCCGTCCCGCTCTGCACCTCGTCCCACTGCTTCGCCTGCTTTCCGGTACATGGAACAGCCATGACGGGCGTTGCCGCCGCTTCCTTCTTTTCAAATGCATGCCGGTTTGGTGGTTGCGGGCTACACTTCGAGTCGTTGTCCGAGCTAATTATGCACATCGAAGACAACCATATCGGTGAGTACACTACCGCTAGGTTACTCCTACTAGCTTGCCACGCTGTGGCCGTGGACGGCAATGGTTTTTCACGCCACCGGGTCTTGTGCATGGAAACGGATTGCGAAATGTGACATGTTTAAATCTCGAACCCCCACATAACACCGTTTAACAATGAGAGCAACCTTTCAATGATTCATGGTTCTCTTCTCGAGAGGGATATAAAGCGACAGTTCCGTTGCAGGTTTGGCTACCAAGCCAACGAAGTCAGCTACGCTGAGCGCTTTCGCACGACTCCCTAACGCCTTGGGTGCAAAGGCCTGGTCCATAAAAAGCGACAGCAGCTGATTGCTATTGTTTGTTTTCTGTGTGTTGTGATTGTCGTTTACCTCCGCTGATGCTGGAATGGCGAATTCGTTCGGAAGTGACCCGCAGGGATTGTTTAAAACCAAGTAGCATGTCGCACCCATCGTTAGAGAAAGTTGGGAGAATTGTGGTGTTTGTTAGCGAATGTAGTTTGCTGGCTACTTCAGAGGACTACTTTGGTAGTTTCTCGTCTACCTTATTTGCGCTGGACAGAAGATCTCCATTAATGGACCTAAAGCGGTTCACGAAATTCCGTCTTAAAACTGTAGTGTTAAATGTTTGTTGATGCAAAAGTTTTGAGTTAGACACACTGTTGCGCGCTAGAATACCGTTACTGTAACTTGACGTTCAGCTTTGATTCGCGTTAGAGAGGAAAAACAGGCTTCATGTTAGTGTTGTAATTCGCACTGTTTTTTTAATGTCTGTTATCACGTATTGCAGAGGGAATTTTAACCAATTTAAGTGTTAGCCTTCTGGTTCCATCCGTTTCCCTGCTTGATATACTGTACCCGTTAAATTCTTTCAGGCACATCTCGGTCACTCAGCTTTCTCCATCTTTAGGAAACACTGAGGTCCGTTTGATTGCTCTGTAACAGCAAGACTGTCATTTACAGCTCCTTGCGCCACAGTCTGTGTCTGTCTGACGTCAGTTTTTTAAATGTCTCGTGAGACAGATTTTATTCAGTGATGAGTTCACACATCACAGAATCTGTGTATTAAGACATAGGAATATGTGAAAGTAACAATGGTCTATGTGTGTGTTAATATGTGCATGTGTTTTACTTTATTGAGTGTGTATTTTTTTTTAATCTTCAGCACATCTGGGCAGTCATCTGGCCAGAGTTTGGGGGGCGGGTGGGTGGTGCTTAACTAATCTCCATGGTAGCAAGACCTTGACAGAATGAATGAAGAAAGATGATTGGATGAGCCATACACCTGCCCCTCACCCAGTGTGGTTGCCCCTCCATCACCTTTGACCTTATATGCATTAGCTGGCCAGATTTTCTCTGGGGTCACAGATGGGATCAGGGAACTGACCCCTGTGCTCCTAGTAAGATGAGCCCCACAGTGATGGATCACTCCTTCATTTACTAATATAATATAATATAATAATCTTTAATTGTCTTAATGGTTAATTACTCAATCTCTCTGGGTTTTATGGATATGAACCTGCTGCTGTCAGAGGACAGGATCTCCTGGTGTTCACACACCTCACACACTCTGAAACAGGTACTGTGTGAGACCACAGTGATGTTGACTCACTGGAGTAAGTGAAGGATACAGTGTGTACTGAAAGCTGGTGCTTCCACACAAGGGTCCTTCCTTAAGTTAAATAAACAGCTAAAGTCTCATTAGGGCTATGTGCATCAGTGCCATGTCTGTTACAGTCATACCCGCTGAAGTCATGTCCAGTAGA
This sequence comes from Chanos chanos, assembly GCF_902362185.1. NCBI lineage: Eukaryota > Metazoa > Chordata > Actinopteri > Gonorynchiformes > Chanidae > Chanos > Chanos chanos. The sequence goes on from NC_044506.1 coordinate 23,755,254, forward strand.
GTCATGTCCATTATGGTTATATGAGAGGATAGGCAGCCACAGTAACTCACTATCTTGCCTGCTGTGGTTAGATGAAGAGACACTGCATACTATTTAAAACTGGGCTGTGTTTGGCCAGAGTTTCAGTAGTAGTGACCTGTGTTTGCTGAAGAGCAGTGACTGAGGGCTGAAGTGTTGGGCTTTGAGGGAAACAGGTCGTACACGAGGCTTATAGGCAGGCTGAGCTCAGGGCTAGTGCTCGTGTTGTCTGATGCATGTGAAGTCAGCCGTGGCGTCTTTTCACCTGCCAGTGTATGAGTGTTTCCATGGTAACACAACATGTATAGAGGCTCATGCTGTTCCCATGGATTCACTTGTGCTGTACAGACATCCCAAAGATGTCGTGTGAATACAGCTTTCATTTTTGCTTCATCCTTTGGACATCATAAACCCTTTACTGCATTTCAAAATGCATATTTTAAGTTATATAAGTACTGCTCAACTGAGCTATGGAAAATGTCATGTGGTCAGATGGGTCTGTTGGCCATTTTCAGCTCACTCTCCAGGTCTCAGCCCAACCTCACATTTTTGGGAGTTTTCCTCCACCATCAACAAAACACAAAAAGATGAAACAAAAAAATAGCAACATCACGTTCCTACAGTACAACTCCACACTTTGGAGCTGCTTCGATGACCCATGAGCCCCCCGTGCTGTACTAAGGCATATCATTCTGGTGTTTCTTTAATTTTGGCAATTTTCCCTATACTTCAGTGAACAGACTTTCAAAACTGTGTCTAATGAAGCATACTGACAGTCTTTAATGAAGCTTACATACTGACAGTGTTTAATGAAGCTTACATACCGACAGTGTTTAATGAAGCTTACATACCGACAGTGTTTAATGAAGGTAACATACTGACAGTGTTTAATGAAGGTAACATACTGACAGTGTTTAATGAAGGTAACATACCGACAGTGTTTAATGAAGGTAACATAATGACGGTGTTTAATGAAGGTAACATAATGACAGTGTTTAATGAAGGTAACATACCGACAGTGTTTAATGAAGGTAACATAATGACAGTGTTTAATGAAGGTAACATACCGACAGTGTTTAATGAAGCTTACATACCGACAGTGTTTAATGAAGGTAACATACTGACTGTGTTTAATGAAGGTAACATACTGACTGTGTTTAATGAAGGTAACATACCGACAGTGTTTAATGAAGGTGACATACTGACAGTGTTTAATGAAGGTAACATACTGACAGTCTTTAATGAAGCTTACATGCCGACAGTGTTTAATGAAGCTTACATACCGACAGTGTTTAATGAAGCTTACATACCGACAGTGTTTAATGAAGGTAACATAATGACAGTGTTTAATGAAGGTAAGAAACTGACAGTGTTTAATGAAGCTTACATACCGACAGTGTTTAATGAAGGTAACATACCAACAGTGTTTAATGAAGGTAACATAATGACAGTGTTTAATGAAGGTAACATAATGACAGTGTTTAATGAAGGTAACATACTGACAGTGTTTAATGAAGGTAACATACTGACAGTGTTTAATGAAGGTAACATACTGACGGTGTTTAATGAAGGTAACATACTGACAGTGTTTAATGAAGGTAACATACCGACAGTGTTTAATGAAGGTAACATAATGACAGCGTTTAATGAACCTAACGTACTTACACGCCAGGAGTCTG
>NC_044506.1:23761950-23764450 GCF_902362185.1 Chanos chanos
GTGTAGTGTTAAGTGTTTAAACTGGTTTAGACAGAGACACAGTGTAGTGTTAAGTGTTTAATCTGGTTTAGACAGAGACATAGTGTAATGTTAAGTGTTTAATCTGGTTTAGACAGAGACACAGTGTAATGTTAAGTGTTTAATCTGGTTTAGACAGAGACATAGTGTAGTGTTAAGGTTGGGTGAGGGTGTGTGATGTTGGGTGTGGCTGTGTGATTTTGGGTGTGGGTGTGGCTGTGTAAGGTTGGGTGTGGCTGTGTGATGTTGGGTGTGGCTGTGTGATGTTGGGTGTGGCTGTGTGATGTTTGGTGTGGCTGTGTAAGGTTGAGTGTGGCTGTGTGATGTTGGGTGTGGCTGTGTGATGTTGGGTGTGGCTGTGTGATGTTGGGTGTGGCTGTGTGATGTTTGGTGTGGCTGTGTAAGGTTGGGTGTGGCTGTGTGATGTTGGGTGTGGCTGTGTGATGTTGGGGTGGGTATGTGATGTTGGGTGTGGCTGTGTGATGTTGGTTGTGGCTGTGTGATGTTCGGTGTGGGTGTGTGATGTTGGGTGTGGCTGGGTAAGGTTGGGTGTGGCTGTGTGATGTAGGGTGTGGCTGTGTGATGTTGGGTGTGGCTGTGTGATGTAGGGTGTGGCTGTGTGGTGTTGGGTGTGGCTGTGTAAGGTTGGGTGTGGCTGTGTGATGTAGGGTGTGGCTGTGTGGTGTTGGGTGTGGCTGTGTAAGGTTGGGTGTGGCTGTGTAAGGTTGGGTGTGGCTGTGTAAGGTTGGGTGTGGCTGTGATGTTGGGTGTGGCTGTGTTGTTGGATGTGGCTGTGTGATGTTGGGTGTGGCTGTGTGATGTTGGGTGTGGGTGTGGCTGTGTGATGTTGGGTGTGGCTGACGGTGCTGGTCTGCAGTCTGAGACGTGTTTACTGGAGTGGACACATTGTTAGACAGTCATGATGGACTCATACAGAGTTAAAGAGCAGGCCACGGATCAATAGTCTCAGCAGAACCACCGCCGTGACACCACACTCACACGGCCAGGCCGTTACCGTGGAAACAGCGGCCAGCGTATGCTCTGAATTGTGTTGACTATAATGTTTCAGTGAGGTGTCTTTGGTGTAGTGTTGTTTGCTTCCTTTTTTAGTGGAATTGGAAATCATAAAATTTGGGAAGCATGCAAGATGGCCCTCTGAGCACACACACGTGTACTATTCTAAAAACCAGTACACTATAATGTTTCACACACACCAGAACAGCCGTGATAATCATTTCATCACTATTCTAAAAACCAGTACACTGTAATGTTTCACACACACCAGAACAGCCGTGATAATCATTTCATCACTATTCTAAAAACCAGTACACTATACTGTTTCACACACACCAGAACAGCCGTGATAATCATTTCATCACTACTCTAAAAACCAGTACACTATAATGTTTCACACACACCAGAACAGCCGTGATAATCATTTCATCACTATTCTAAAAACCAGTACGCTATAATGTTTCACACACACCAGAACAGCCGTGATAATCATTTCATCACTATTCTAAAAACCAGTACACTATACTGTTTCACACACACCAGAACAGCCGTGATAATCATTTCATCACTATTCTAAAAACCAGTACGCTATAATGTTTCACACACACCAGAACAGCCGTGATAATCATTTCATCACTATTCTAAAAACCAGTACACTATACTGTTTCACACACACCAGAACAGCCGTGATAATCATTTCATCACTATTCTAAAAACCAGTACGCTATAATGTTTCACACACACCAGAACAGCCGTGATAATCTTTTCATCACTATTCTAAAAACCAGTACATTATAATGTTTCACACACACCAGAACTGCCGTGATAATCATTTCATCACTACTCTAAAAATTGGACTGTCATTGTGAAAACCAGACCTCCCAATGTTTCTACACAAAAAAAACCTTTGGAAGCATTTTTGGAAGGGGGGGGGGGGTCTCTGTGTCTGTGCTTTACCTGACTTTCCAGAATGTTCCTCTGAAAATGCTGAGCAGAGGCCTGACTTCACATGTTTGTGAATTCCATCTTGCCTGCATCTCACGACACTGTCTCTCACCTCGGGGCAAAGCCAACTGTAAATCAGCATCTGTTGTCTGTTTGTTTGTTTGTGTGTGTGTGTGTTTGTTTGTTTGTTTGTCTGTGTGTTTGTGGGGGTGTGTGTGTATGTGTTTGTTTGTTTGTCTGTTTGTGTGTGTGTGTTTGTGTGTTTGTTTGTTTGTTTGTGTGTCTGTGTGTGTGTGTTTGCTTGTCTGTGTGTTTGTGTTTGTTTGTCTGTGTGTGTGTGTTTGTTTGTCTGTGTGTGTGTGTTTGTTTGTCTGTGTGTGTGTTTGTTTGTCTGTGTGTGTTTGTTTGTTTGTTTGTCTGTGTGTTTGTGTGTGTGTGTGTATGTGTTTGTTTGTGTGTCTGTGTGTGTGTGTGTTTGATTGTCTGTGTGTTTGTGTTTGTTTGCCTGTGTGTGTGTGTTTGT
>NC_044506.1:23769450-23786950 GCF_902362185.1 Chanos chanos
CGAAATGACAGCGACCTTTGCAGTGACTGTACAGATGACTGTACAGACGAGGAGAAATGTCGTGGGGTTTTTTTTCATGCCTTCGGCTCCCTGTGTTAGCGCTCTCAGTGTTGTGGTCTGTTTTTAGAGACAGCCAGGACAGTAGAGAAGACTAATGCTGTATAGTTTGACACAGTCCTCTCGCTCTCTGTGTCTCAGGCAGTGAGTGTGATGAAGAGGAGATGGAGTATGAAGAGTCTGACAGTGATGAGTCGTGGACCACAGAGAGCGCCATCAGCTCAGAGTCCATTCTCAGCTCCATGTGTATGAACGGAGGGGATGAAAAACCCTTTGCTTGTCCTGTACCTGGCTGCAAGAAAAGATACAAGGTATGACACTCACACACACACACACACACACACACACACACACACTCACACACACACACACACACACCATACACACACCGCACACATTCTCTCTCACACACACACACACACACACACACACACACACACACACACAGAGTCACAGCCTCACCCAAACTCAACACATACACACATACACACACACAGTCACAACCTAACACACACACCGCGCACATTCTCTCTCACACATACACACCATACACACACCGCACACACCATACACACACACAGAGTCACAGCCTCACCCAAACTCAACACACACACGCACACACACACCATACACACACACACCGCATACATTCTCTCTCACACATACACACCATACACATGCCGCACAAACTCTCACACTCACACACACACACACACACACACACACACCGCACACATTCTCTCTCACACATACACACCATACACACGCCGCACAAACTCTCACACTCACACACACACACACACACACACACACACACACACACCATACACACACACACACACACTCCACACATTCTCTCTCACACATACACACCATACACATGCCGCACAAACTCACACACTCACACACACACACACACCATACACACACTGCACACATTCTCTCTCACACATACGCACCATACACACCATACACACGCCGCACAAACTCTCACATTCTCACACACACACACGCGCACACACACACACACACACACACACACACACACACACACACACACACACACACACACACACACACACAGACACACACACACACACACACACAGACACACACAGAGTAAATGGTCTCTCTTTGTCTCTCTTTCAGAATGTGAATGGTATAAAGTACCATGCTAAGAATGGCCACAGGACACAGATCCGCGTGAGGAAACCCTTCAAATGCCGCTGCGGCAAAAGCTACAAGTCCTCTCAAGGCCTTCGACACCATTCTATTACCTTCCACCCTCCTCTGTAACACACATACACACACACACATACACACACACGCGCACACACACATACACACACACACACACACACACACACATCCAGTTTTGTTTTCTTTCATTTATTTGAAGTTCAAAGCAATGTTTGAAATGCAGTGTTTAAGCTTTTCTCAGTATGCTTTTTAAAAAAACATTTTAAGTTTCTTTGTATTTTTGCACATTCTGTTGTTATTTACTCTGTTTTTTAATGTCTTTTTCACTGCTTGTACTCTGACTGTACTCTGGCTGCACTCTGTACGCTGACTGTACTCTGACTGTAATCTGTACGCTGACTGTACTCTGACTGTACTCTGGCTGCACTCTGTACGCTGACTGTACTCTGACTGTAATCTGTACTCTGACTGTACTCTGACTGTACTCTGGCTGCACTCTGTACGCTGACTGTACTCTGACTGTACTCTGGCAGTACTCTGGCAGTACTCTGGCAGTACTCTGGCTGTACTCTGGCTCATGCGTCAGAGCAGGACACTGACAGGCCTGTGGACGTTTGAGGACCAGTGTTCACACAGTCAGCTTTAGATCAGGCTCAGGGGGCGTGGCTTTAAAACGCACCCACTCTGTTTGAATGAGAGACACCCAGAAGCAGTGCCTTTCCATTTAAGAGTCTGTGATGTTAAAGCTGAGAGACCTACTAACATGGCGTACAAACAGAACTAAACACATTCTGAGCCCACGCGCTGGACAGACAGACCAACCATAGCAGTCTGACACAGGTACCGGGCCATTCTGTGTCTCAGCCCGTCCCCTGATGAGGCGGAGTTTATTCTTGTTGTTCAGCTGATGACAGTGGTGAGGAAGGGCAGGGGGAAACCTTACTCTGTGTCAGATGGGTTTGTCTCCTCAGTGTAGAGAGAGTGACCAATGAGACTCCCACTGCATACATACACCTCTACTGATGAATAAGGACTTTTCTCTTATATTTTATTACTGATCTATGTAGCAAAAGATACCTATGTACTCAAATATCTTTATACCAGACATACATATATAGACATTGTATATTTGCATATATATTGTACGCATAGTGGTGAGTAATACTGAAGCTTTATTTCATAGTTCATCATGTTTATGGAGTATTTATGTCCTGTTCCACTTTTTATTATAATCATTTTATCATATATATTTTTCTTACAAATATATTTATGTGTAAAAAAAAGCCTTCATTTGCATGCCTTTATTATTATTATTATTATTATTATTATTATTATTATTTTACTTTTCTTCGCTTTTGTTTGTCTGTAAATCTGTGGTTTCAGCTGACCCTACTTTTTAACAACAAACAAACATGTAAACAGGGGACCATCAGGAGCAGTGTGGAGGAGGGAGAGAGAGAGAGAGAGGGGGGGTGCATTCCGTTTCTGTTTGTTCCACCACCAGTCCATCACAGTGCTGGTGATTTTTCTCTTCACATTCCCAAAGGCAGCACGTTGTCAGAAATATCATGTCTAATATCTGTACAAACCTGGGACACAGTCCCCTGTACAGACCGTTACAATGCTTTGTGTGTGTGTGTGTGTGTGTGTGTGTGAGAGAGAGGACTTCATTCTTGCCTTCTTAGTGTATTTTTGTCTCTGTGTAGATGTTTTGTAGAGTGAATGTGTTTTGACTGTTATGTGTGAGTACATACTTACAGTTGATTTGTTTGGCCTTTGCATGGTTATGCATGTGTATTATTCTTTGTGACTGATTTTGGTGGTATTGGAGACTGTAGTGTCTGAACGTAGGCCGTTAGTGGAACCATTTTGCAGTGTTTCTGTTTCCAGCCTTACTGCAATTACGGTAGCACTCACCAGCAGTCATTTTATAACTCATGATTTTGGTTGTGCTAAAATTTGGTTGTGTCTTCATAATTTCCATGAGACATAAATTGTGGAACGTGATTTGTGTGCTTAGAGTATTCTGATAGTGCCGTGACTGACACACTGAAAGGCTTACACAAGCCTGGCTAGAGCAGAAAAAGAAAACTGTGCAACTGTGAAACCCGCAGAGGCAGAGACTGGTGTTTACCTCAAAAGCACACCCCTCAATAACACCAACAAACAAACAAACAAACACGGCCCGAACGGCTCATCTGAGTCTGTGAGGGAAAAAAACACAGGTCCTGTGGAAAAGTGTCAGAAATAGAACCTGACAGTGGGTTCTGTTACAGTATGTTCTTAGCCAAAGCCAGAAGAACATCACAGCACTGCACTCCTCCTCAGTATTATCAGCACAGCAGACAGATACACACAACACACACAACACACACACACACACAACACACACACACACACACACAACACACATTCACACACACACAACATACACACACACCCCCTCACACACACACACACATTCACACACACACAACATACACACACACCCCCTCACACACACACTCACGCACACAACACACACACACAAGGTGCCTGCAGAGTGGTGATCACGGGGTTACTTGGGCCATTAATGCAGATTAACACACATGTTTGGCAGGATCCAGGCATGGTCCAGATCTCGGATTGTACACACAGTCATTCCATATGGTTACAGCTTTCAGTATGACTGACTGCAACACAGCAAAGGTACGCCAGTCATTTTAGGAATGACAGTGATGATGAAGGTACTGAAAACACCCACAGGATGGGAGAAAGGTGTGTGTTCGTGTGCACAAATCCAGAACGTTCTGTTTGCCAGCTGCTCCTCCTCCTCCTGTGGGAGCTTTGCTGTAAGTGTCATTTGATTCTTTGTATACTGGTGTGTGTGTGTGTGTGTGTGTGTGTGTGTGTGTGTGACTGTTTTTCATTGGATCTGATAAAAAAAAAAAAAAACACACACACAGACTAAGAATCACTTTTTTACGGACCGTTTTTTGGCAGTGCTGGAGTTGTCTGCTCTTGGTGTACTCTGTATTGAGGGAATACAACTCCCGTGTGGTTGCCGTTCCGATAAGGGGCATTTGATATACTGTGTAAAGTGAATGTACTGTATTGTATCTTTTTGTATAGTGCTGTTAAATAATATTTTCATACCATACGTCTTGTGGAAATGATTTTCTTTATGAAAGAGAGAAAAAGGTTTTGTGGAACTCTCTGCATCTTTAAAGCTGCTGCCTACATGTAAAATGAGAAGAATAAAGCAGAAAGAGAAAAGACAAGAGTGAGGTGAACGTGTGTGATGTACTGTCTGCACTCAACACTGTCTGTCTGCACTCAACACTGCACTCAACACTGTCTGTCTGCACTCAACACTGCCTGTCTGCACAACACTGCACTCAACACTGTCTGTCTGCACTCAACACTGTCTGTCTGTGTCTGAGAGAGAGAGACAAGAGTGGGGTGAACGTGTGTGATGTACCGTATCCCCTCAGTCAGCTGTCTGCACTCAGCACTGTCTGTCTGAACTCAGCACTGTCTGTCTGCACTCAACACTGTCTGTCTGCACTCAGCACTGTCTGTCTGCACTCAGCGCTGTCTGTCTGCACTCAGCACTGTCTGTCTGCACTCAACACTGTCTGTCTGTGTGAGAGAGAGACAACAACCAAGCGTTCTCAGAAGAATATAAATAGAAAGTCCCTGAGTTATGAACGTCCTACTTACAAACAACTCGTACTTACAAACGCCACTGCCATAAAGCCTATTACATTACAAACGCCACTGCCATAAAGCCTGTTACATTACAAACGCCACTGCCATAAAGCCTGTTACATTACAAACGCCACTGCCATAAAGCCTGTTACATTACAAACGCCACTGCCATAAAGCCCATTACATTACAAAAGCCACTGCCATAAAGCCCATTACATTACAAAAGCCACTGCCATAAAGCCTATTACATTACAAAAGCCACTGCCATAAAGCCTGTTACATTACAAACGCCACTGCCATAAAGCCTATTACATTACAAACGCCACTGCCATAAAGCCTGTTACATTACAAACGCCACTGCCATAAAGCCTGTTACATTACAAACGCCACTGCCATAAAGCCTGTTACATTACAAACGCCACTGCCATAAAGCCTGTTACATTACAAACGCCACTGCCATAAAGCCTGTTACATTACAAACGCCACTGCCATAAAGCCTGTTACATTACAAACGCCACTGCCATAAAGCCTGTTACATTACAAACGCCACTGCCATAAAGCCTATTACATTACAAACGCCACTGCCATAAAGCCTATTACATTACAAACGCCACTGCCATAAAGCCTATTACATTACAAACGCCACTGCCATAAAGCCTGTTACATTACAAACGCCACTGCCGTAAAGCCTATTACATTACAAAAGCCACTGCCATAAAGCCTGTTACATTACAAACGCCACTGCCATAAAGCCTGTGACATTACAAAAGCCACTGCCATAAAGCCTATTACATTACAAACGCCACTGCCATAAAGCCTGTTACATTACAAACGCCACTGCCATAAAGCCTATTACATTACAAACGCCACTGCCGTAAAGCCTATTACATTACAAAAGCCACTGCCATAAAGCCTGTTACATTACAAACGCCACTGCCATAAAGCCTGTTACATTACAAAAGCCACTGCCATAAAGCCTGTTACATTACAAACGCCACTGCCATAAAGCCTATTACATTACAAAAGCCACTGCCATAAAGCCTGTTACATTACAAAAGCCACTGCCATAAAGCCTGTGACATTACAAAAGCCACTGCCATAAAGCCTGTTACATTACAAACGCCACTGCCATAAAGCCTATAACATTACAAACGCCACTGCCATAAAGCCTATTACATTACAAAAGCCACTGCCATAAAGCCTGTGACATTACAAAAGCCACTGCCATAAAGCCTATTACATTACAAAAGCCACTGCCATAAAGCCTATTACATTACAAAAGCCACTGCCATAAAGCCTATTACATTACAAAAGCCACTGCCATAAAGCCTATTACATTACAAAAGCCACTGCCATAAAGCCTATTACATTACAAACACCACTGCCATAAAGCCTATTACATTACAAACGCCACTGCCATAAAGCCTGTGACATTACAAAAGCCACTGCCATAAAGCCTATTACATTACAAAAGCCACTGCCATAAAGCCTGTGACATTACAAAAGCCACTGCCATAAAGCCTATTACATTACAAATTTAAGTTAAATACAGTGGTCACAATAATGAACACATGCACCATTTTGTGACACTCATGAAAACATTGCACGGTTTCAGTGGTTCATCAGCTCGGGGAAGGAGAACACCGTCCGCCATTTTAAGTCAGATCACGTTGTCGTTAACACTGTGTATGTACCAGTTCCGACTTACCTTCAAATTCGACTTAAAGACAGACTTAGGGAGAGGATCTCGTTTGCACCCTGGGGGCTGCCTGTATATAAAATGACATTTCCTGAACAAACACAAGTCTGTTCTTTTCTTAAAACAAGTATGAAAATATTTCTGTGTTCACAGTTACTGTTAACAGTGCTTCCTTACAGTGCATGGAAGTCAGTGGAAAGTCCTAGCTTAACACGTTAATAAAAATGTAATAGTCCTAGCTTAACGCGTTAATAAAAATGTAACAGTCCTAGCTTAACGCGTTAATAAAAATGTAACAGTCCTAGCTTAACGCGTTAATACAAATGTAACAGTCTTAGCTTTACGCGTTAATACAAATGTAACAGTCCTAGCTTAACGCGTTAATAAAAATGTAACAGACCTAGCTTAACGCGTTAATAAAAATGTAACAGACCTAGCTTAACGCGTTAATACAAATGTAACAGTCCTAGCTTAACACATTAATACAAATATAACAGTCCTAGCTTAATACATTAATACAAATGTAACAGGGTATGTTACAAAGCAAACCCATCATTTGGTCTATACAGCTGTTTATTAGTAAACATAGCATGAAAGCACATTTACACACAAACATATCCGTAACCCATACTTCAGGTTTGAACAGCAGTAAGACATCAGACGGGTTGAATAAAAGACACTTCACATTGAATATGGTGATAGGCTGACAGTGTGTTAGCAGAATAAGTTGAGTGTGTGTTCAGTGTGTGTAGACAGAGAACGTTTTGGGTGAGCTGCGGGGTGTGCGTTGAGTTAGTGTAAGCAGGAGCTCATGTTAAGTGCGTGTTGATTGTATGTTAAGTGTGCATTGGGTGTATGACATGCTGAAAGCGGTTTTAACACACAGTTATGACTATGTTTACTTGTTTAGTTATTTGTCTACGAGTATTAAATATGCGTCTGTCTTTACGCGTTCAAGCGGCACACTCAGACGTACGCGTGACGCGTGGGGGAAAATGGCCGATGTGCTCACTTTGGTCCAGAGCAGGTTCTGACCCGATGGATGAAACTGACTCTCTGGGCCAGTGTTCTCTGGGTTATTTACCTCAGCAGAGCCGTGTTGGTCTAGAACCTTTGAAGATTGAATTAGCTTTCAACATATGCCTCAAACACTCTCCCTTTTCAGGACAGGTAAAACACAGAACATATGCCTCAAACACTCTCCCTTTTCAGGACAGGTAAAACACAGAACACAAAAAGAAATAAAACAGTGAGACACTGCTAGTGTGGCTAATCAGACATTAAGATCAGCCTCCCCTCATTGTTTCAGTTACATACAGAACAGAATCATTCTGGAGAAGAATCGCCCTGTTCCATACAGCACAGGGGCTGCAGCTCAACACAAGTGTGTTTCAACTCATCCAATCAGATACAGCAGCACATCTGTCAACACCAGGGGAAGGGACACTATACTATACACTAATAACTGGGTGATTGACATGTGTCCAGTGTGATTTTCAGTAACTCAAGATAGAGGAGTTGAGCTTTTATTGTTACACTATCACCCACTGCATGGAGTTTTAACATCATGACATTACGACACACACACACACACGCGCGCGCACACAAACTCGGCCCCTCCTCCAGAGACGCCGGTGCCTAGTCAAAGTCGTCGAAGTTGAGCACGTTGCCATCGAAGTGTGTGAGGACGTGTTTTTCGTACAGGTGCTGCTGGCAGTTGAGAGGAAACTGCTCACTGCAGACAGGACAGACTTTCCAGTGAGACTCCACATGCTGTTCAAAACTCCGCTGTTCGAAGTGCGGTGGGAAAATCACCTCACACAGTGGACAGCGTTTATGAACATCATCCCTGAGAGAGCAGGAAACCAGTCCACTTCAGTACTTTAGCCATGTTCACAACACACACACACACACAACACACACACACAACACACACACACACAACACACAGACACTGTCACAACACACACACACACACAACACACAGACACACAACACACAGACACAACACACAGACACTGTCACAACACACACACAACACACACACACACACACAACACACAGACACTGTCACAACACACACACACACAACACACAGACACACACAGACACACAACACACAGACACAACACACAGACACTGTCACAACACACAACACACACACACAACACACACACACACACACACACACACACACAGACACTGTCACAACACACACACACACACAACACACAGACACACACAGACACACAACACACAGACACAACACACACACACACACACAGACACTGTCACAACACACACACACACAACACACACACACAACACACACACAACACACAGACACTATCACAACAAAGTGTGTGTGTATATGCATGTGTGTGTGTGTTGAGTTTGGGTGAGGTTGTGACTGTGTGTGTGTGTATGTGTGTGTGTGTGTGTGTGTGTGTGTGTGTGTGTGTGCGCGCTGAGTTTGGGTTAGGTTGTGACTGTGTGCGTGTGTGTGTGTGTGTGTGTGTGTTGAGTTTGGGTGAGGCTGTGACTGTGTGTGTGTGTGTGTGTGTTGTGTGAGTGTGTGTGTGTGTGTGTGTGTGTGTGTGCGTTTGTGTGCGTGTGTGTGTGTTGAGTTTGGGTGAGGCTGTGACTGTGTGTGTGTGTGTGTTGTGTGAGTGTGTGTGTGTGTGTGTGTATGTATATGCGTGTGTGTGTGTGTTGAGTTTGGGTGAGGCTGTGACTGTGTGTGTGTGTGTGTGTGTTGTGTGTGTGTGTGTGTGTGTGTGTGTGCGTGCGTGCGTGTGTGCGTGCGTGCGTGCGTTGAGTTTGGGTGAGGTTGTGACTGTGTGTGTGTGTATGTGTGTTATGTTACCTAGAGTCAAAACAAAAGCTACTTCCATTCTCCACAGATGAGGGACTATGACTGCTGCACGCTGCCGGTGCTTCTCCGTCTCCTCCCTACACACACACACACACACGCGCACACACACACACACACACACACACACACACACACACACACACACACACACACACAGATATCATGATCACTATCTCGTACAGATAACATTCAACAGACAATGATAATCTCTCACTCTCTAACTCAAACACACACACACACACACACACACACACACACACACACACACACAGGTCTCCACGAGGCCACAGCTTTTTACATATGGCTGGTTTCCAGGGAAGGTTAATGGTCCTTTAATGCAGCAAATGAGAGAAGAGAAGAGCCAGACCACATCAGGAGTGAGCGCACGCTGACACCCCATGCCAATTAGCCCGGCCCTCGTCAGCCTAATCCACTAACGGGCCTTGGCCCTCGTCAGCCCAGCGCGCTAACGAGCTCCTTCACAAAAGACTTAATTGCCACTTTATGCAAATAACCCACTTTAGCTTTCGCCCCCTGAACCCAGATGTCTACTACTGCAGAGGGGGAAAAAGGAGAGAAGAAGACAGGAGAGAGAGGGAAGGACACGGAGCAGGAGAGAGAGAGAGAGAGAGAGAGAGAGAGAGAGAGAGAGAGAGAGAGAGAGATGAGTGGAGTCTGAGGGGTAGAATCTGGCCAGATTTAAAGATACTGTATCACAGTACAAATGCACACACACACATACAAACATATATATACAAACACACACACACACACACACATACAAACATATATATACAAACACAAACGCACATCCAAACACACGCACGCACGCACGCACGCACGCACACACGTGAATAGGGACTGTGCAGCAGTGCAGTCACAGTAGTAGTGGCAGGTGATCACAGGTTTATATAACACACAGTAGTAGTGGCAGGTGATCACAGGTTTATATAACACACAGTAGTAGTGGCAGGTGATCACAGGTTTATATAACACACAGTAGTAGTGGCAGGTGATCACAGGTTTATATAACACACAGTAGGAGTGGCAGGTGATCACAGGTTTATATAACACACAGTAGGAGTGGCGGGTGATCACAGGTTTATATAACACACAGTAGTAGTGGCGGGTGATCACAGGTTTATATAACACACAGTAGTAGTGGCGGGTGAATAATAGTGTGAATAAATTAACAAAAAAGTTCAATTTAAGATAGAGCTCAGAGAACGACAGCCATCTTGACGGCGCGTTACCATGGAACTCCCAATCCCAATGGGTGATCACAGGTTTATATAACACACAGTAGGAGTGGTGGGTGATCACAGGTTTATATAACACACAGTAGTAGTGGCAGGTGATCACAGGTTTATATAACACACAGTAGGAGTGGCAGGTGATCACAGGTTTATATAACACACAGTAGGAGTGGCAGGTGATCACAGGTTTATATAACACACAGTAGGAGTGGGGGTGATCACAGGTTTATATAACACACAGTAGCAGTGGCAGGTGATCACAGGTTTATATAACACACAGTAGTAGTGGCGGGTGATCACAGGTTTATATAACGCCCTGTAGTAGTGGCGGGTGATCACAGGTTTATATAACACACAGTAGTAGTGGCGGGTGATCACAGGTTTATATAACACACAGTAGTAGTGGCGGGTGAATAATAGTGTGAATAAATTAACAAAAAAGTTCAATTTAAGATAGAGCTCAGAGAACGACAGCCATCTTGACGTTGCGTTACCATGGAACTCCCAATCCCAATGGGTGATCACAGGTTTATATAACACAGAGTAGTAGTGGCGGGTGATCACAGGTTTATATAACACACAGTAGGAGTGGCGGGTGATCACAGGTTTATATAACACACAGTAGGAGTGGGGGTGATCACAGGTTTATATAACACACAGTAGGAGTGGCAGGTGATCACAGGTTTATATAAAACACAGTAGGAGTGCTGGGTGATCACAGGTTTATATAACACACAGTAGTAGTGGCGGGTGATCACAGGTTTATATAACACACAGTAGGAGTGGCGGGTGATCACAGGTTTATATAACACACAGTAGGAGTGGCGGGTGATCACAGGTTTATATAACACACAGTAGGAGTGGGGGTGATCACAGGTTTATATAACACAGAGTAGTAGTGGCGGGTGATCACAGGTTTATATAACACACAGTAGTAGTGGCGGGTGATCACAGGTTTATATAACACACTGTAGTAGTGGTGGGTGATCACAGGTTTATATAACACACTGTAGTAGTGGCGGGTGATCACAGGTTTATATAACACACAGTAGTAGTGGCGGGTGATCACAGGTTTATATAACACACAGTAGGAGTGCTGGGTGATCACAGGTTTATATAACACACAGTAGTAGTGGCGGGTGATCACAGGTTTATATAACACACAGTAGGAGTGGCGGGTGATCACAGGTTTATATAACACACAGTAGTAGTGGCGGGTGATCACAGGTTTATATAACACACAGTAGGAGTGGGGGTGATCACAGGTTTATATAACACACAGTAGTAACAGTCATATGAATGAGGGGGAGAGACATGAGAGATGAGATGTAGGTCTATATGTTATCTGTCCTAGATTCTATGTGAGTATATGTGTTATCTGTCCTAGATTCTATGTGAGTATATGTGTTATATATGTTATCTGTCCTAGATTCTATGTGAGTATATGTGTTATCTGTCCTAGATTCTATGTGAGTATATGTGTTATCTGTCCTAGATTCTATGTGAGTATATGTGTTATCTGTCCTAGATTCTATGTGATTATATGTGTTATATGTGTTATCTGTCCTAGATTCTATATGAGTATATGTGTTATCTGTCCTAGATTCTATATGAGTATATGTGTTATCTGTCCTAGATTCTATGTGATTATATGTGTTATCTGTCCTAGATTCTATGTGAGTATATGTGTTATCTGTCCTAGATTCTATGTGATTATATGTGTTATCTGTCCTAGATTCTATGTGATTATATGTGTTATATGTGTTATCTGTCCTAGATTCTATATGAGTATATGTGTTATCTGTCCTAGATTCTATATGAGTATATGTGTTATCTGTCCTAGATTCTATGTGATTATATGTGTTATCTGTCCTAGATTCTATGTGAGTATATGTGTTATCTGTCCTAGATTCTATGTGATTATATGTGTTATCTGTCCTAGATTCTATGTGATTATATGTGTTATATGTGTTATCTGTCCTAGATTCTATGTGATTATATGTGTTATCTGTCCTAGATTCTATGTGAGTATATGTGTTATCTGTCCTAGATTCTATGTGAGTATATGTGTTATCTGTCCTAGATTATATGTGTTATCTGTCCTATATTCTATGTGAGTATATGTGTTATCTGTCCTATATTCTATGTGATTATATGTGTTATCTGTCCTATATTCTATGTGATTATATGTGTTATATGTGTTATCTGTCCTAGATTCTATGTGATTATATGTGTTATCTGTCCTAGATTCTATGTGAGTATATGTGTTATCTGTCCTAGATTATATGTGTTATATGTGTTATCTGTCCTATATTCTATGTGATTATATGTGTTATCTGTCCTATATTCTATGTGATTATATGTGTTATACTGATTCTGCTTCTGTACTTCTGCACTGTGTGTGCTTTCGTGTATATGTGTGTGTGTTTCTGTATCAAAACCTCCCAGATTCTCCTCTGATCCAAACAGCGGCATCTAACTGACTAGCATTGTCACCTGGTGTGTGTGAGTACATGTCAGTGAGTGTGAGTGTGTGTGTGTGTATACATGTGTGTATATGTATATATGTGTGTGTGTGCGCGCGTGCGTGTATACATGTGTGTATATGTATATATGTGTATGTGTGTGTATGTATACATATGTGTATATGTATATATGTGTATGTGTATGTGTGTATATGTATATATGTGTATGTGTGTGTATGTATACATATGTGTATATGTATATATGTGTGTGTGTGTGTGTATGTGCGTGTGTGTGTGTGTACATGTATGTGCGTGTATGTGCGTGTGTGTGTATATATGTATATATGTGTATGTATGTGCGTGTGTGTGTGTGTACGTGTATGTGCGTGTGTGTGTGTGTACATGTATGTGCGTGTGTGTGTGTGTGTATGTGCGTGTGTGTGTGTGTGTATATGTATATGTGTGTGTGCGTGTGTGTGTGTGTATATGTATGTATGTGCGTGTGTGTGTGTGTACATGTATGTGCGTGTGTGTGTGTATATGTATATATGTGTATGCATGTGCGTGTGTGTGTGTGTATGGGTATGTGCGTGTGTGTGTGTGTGCGTGTGTACATGTATGTGCGTGTGTGTGTGTGTGTGTGTGTGTGTGTGTGTGTGTGTGTGTATGTGCGTGTGTGTGTGTGTGTATATGTATATGTGTGTGTGTGTGTGTGCGCGTGTGTGTGTGTGTGTGTATGTGTGTGTGTGTGTGTGTGTGTGTGTGTATGTGTGTGTGCGTGTGTGTGTGTGAGACTGTACGTACACTGGGTCGTTCCTCAGTAGGGTTCTCCAGGCCATCAGGAGGACTAAGGCTGCGTGATGGCTGATTGCAGACAACAGGCCCCTCCCAAGGGGGCGGAGCCACAGCAGGGGGCCGGCAGCCCTGTTCTGGAGACAGCGCCCCATCTGCACCATCTAAAGCAACAGGAAACGGGTAGTAAGACACAGAGCACTGTTTTAACAGATGTCTGAAAACTTAAAGTGTGTGCACAAGAGGGAGCGTGTGTGTCCGAATGTGAAAGAGTGCACAGTTAGGTTTGAGTGAGAGTGTGTGAGTGTGTGTGAGTGTGTGTGTGTGAGTGTGTGTGTGTGTGTGTGAGTGAGTGTGTGAGTGTGTGTGTGTGTGTGTGTGTGTAAAGGAATGAATGGGCAAATGATGTGGTGTAGGGAACAGAGAGAAGGAGAGAGAGAGAGACAGACAGACAAAGTTATGTCAAAAGAAAAAATGAGGCAGGAGAGATTTGAAGAGCTCCTAATTAGTAAGAGTCAGTGAGAGAACTTTTGACCTCTGGTCTGTTGGCTGGAGTAGGGATTCCCATACTGCAGCTCTGCAGGCCTGTGTGGGACCAGTGGAGGGGGGGGCGGATCCTGTGGATACGGCAGCGGGTAACGCAACACCACTGCCCCCCTGCCCTCTGCAGTCTGACCCCCTGACCCTTCCTCTCTCCGGCCTCCTGCACACAGCAGCAGCAGCTCCTGAGAGAGACGGTAGCCACGGTTACTTTAAAACAGTCACCATAGTTACATCACAAGTCACAGCTGTTATAATAATGAGCAGAGTCAGAACACCGAAGACCCTGTAGAGAGGTGGTTTTAGACAGGGGAACACAGAGGGGCCTGTAGTGCGGTGGTTTTAGACAGGGGAACACAGAGGGCCCTGTAGAGAGGTGGTTTTGGACAGGGGAACACAGAGGGCCCTGTAGTGCGGTGGTTTTAGACAGGGGAACACAGAGGGCCCTGTAGAGAGGTGGTTTTGGGCAGGGGAACACAGAGGGCCTTGCGTTCCACAGCACTAAGACTACAGACTTCAGCAACCCACACACTGAACTGTCAGTCAGGGCAGGTTTTTCTACATCTGTGGTTGTAGTTTGTAGTTGTAGTTTCAGTTCAATTTTTTTTGTATAGTACTTTTTAAAATGGACATTTTCACAAAGCAGTTTAACTGGATGCTAGACTTGATACCCTGAGTGAGCAGGCCCAGGGTGACAGTGGTGAGGAGAAACTCCATTAGACTGCTGAGACAAGGAGCAAACCTTGAGAGGAACCAAGACTCAACGGGGGAGATCATCCTCCTCTGGCTGACCCGGGAGCGTTATGTAATTGGGTCAACGTTAATTAACCGAATTACATAAAAGCTACGTAAAGCAAGAATGATACATGGAAGTTAGTGTCATCAAACACTAGAAGTTGTTTAGAATCTAATCAGAGATTATCTCAACCGCTCTTGGTTTGTGTACCCCCTCTTACAAGACAGCAACAATTTTTATGAGTAATTACATTGTGTTGTGTGGAATTCCACACCTCCTGATAAGAGGGATGGTAAACGTGTATGTGGTATAATGCTATGGTTTTTAACAGTCCTGCCTCACGCACTTGGCAGGAGAGCGACGTGCTTCTTTGATGGGGATATCTAAAGTCAGTGGTGTCAGGAAAAACATGGAACAGTTTCCATCTGCCAAGCAGGAATCAGCTTCTAGTCTGACAGAGGAGGCGACATGGGACTTCACTGCAGTATACATGACCTGCTAAAAAACCCTTCTTAACTAGGAGCATAATGCTACTGTGGACAAATGGAAACTCTGGCAACCATTCTCGCGTACAAGACTAAATACTGACATCAACAGCATGTCAGCAGAACAATTATCAACAATAACACTAACTCAAAACCTCCTCATGAAACAGTTCTGCTTTTCAGCTGTTATACAGACTCTAAACTCTAAACAGAGAAATGTTCTGGCAGCTCTGAAGGGCAGTCTCATGGTATTTCCCCTGTGGAGACATTTCCCTTCCCGCTGTTCTCCTCCTCTCCTCCCACCTTGGCCTTTCTTTTCTCCTTCTCTCCTCTGACCCCGGAAACCTCAGGCCATCATTAGGGAGGTCATTGGCACTCTTAACATTTAACACAAGCACTGATGGGTAGTCAGAGGACTGTATGTGGCATTTCCACTGCAGGCTCCGGTCAGGCATGGTCACAGCCCCCCTGTGAGCACACACGGAACAGAGCACCTCCCAAAAGGAGCAGCAGCTGGCAGCCACTGAAACGCTATCTACGTATTTATCTGTCCATCTGTTAATCTGTCTATAAATGTATATCTATATCTATAAATCCGTCTACACTTAATGACCACAACTGAATGTCAAAAGTTACGTCATAACCTTACATTAATAATTAAGTACTAATGAACATTACTGACAGAGGTAATCACATTACTCATTACACATAATCACATATCACTTTGGGCCTGCTCACTTAGGGCTCTATTTTAATGATCTAAACGCAAGGTCTAAAGCGCCTGGTCTAAAGCGCCTGGTCTAAAGCGCCTGGTCTAAAGCGCATGGCATAAGTACATTTAGGGTGTGTTCAAATCCGCTTTTGCTAGTTTAACAGTGGATCATTTGAGCGCATGTTCAGTGGGTAATTTGAGCGCATGTTCAGTGGATCATCTGAGCGCATGTTCAGTGGATAATTTGAGCGCAAAGTAAGGCACCAGGTGCAAAGGGGTTGTACTTAGTCTCGTTTATTCTGACGTTAAAACACCGGCTGTTATACAAACTTTTTGTGTTGCTATTGCAATGTCCTCTCTTTGTGTATTCGCCCTTAAAACACTAACCTTTACACTAGGACTTGCTCTATATGAGTTCAAATACCACATTCTGATCCCACGTCAGATAAAAACGACATTAGCACCTGGACGAAAACAGCGATTCGCTGCCTCCGCTGTCTCTCAATCCTCTGTCCAATCAGGTACTCCATTTTTCAATGAAACAACTGCAACATGACTTTAGACCAGGTTTTTTGTTGGTCTAAGCGCGGAGCCTTTCAGCTGCATTCAAAATAGCAACTCGCCAGCAATGTGCCTGACCACACCTCATTTTAAGACCAACCACACAGATGGACGCAAGTTCATTTGCTATTTAAACAACGTGGGCGCTGGATGGGAGAATGACAACTGCATCGGTCTGAAACGAGCAAACACACTTCCATTTCGGTTTGCACTGCGTTGCGCCAGGTCTAAGATAGAGCCCTTAACATTTAGAAAATGATCTCTGTAAAGCTGCATTCAGACAAGTAAACTTGAACACTACTAATGAACATTACTGACACTGTTACATTAGTAACATTAAAGTAATAATCACAGTACTAATGAACATTACTGACACTGTTACATTAGTAACATTAAAGTAATAATCACAGTATCAGAGACTTCAGTTCAGTG
>NC_044506.1:23799450-23806950 GCF_902362185.1 Chanos chanos
CACACACACACACACACACACAAACATACAAATACGCACACACACACACACAGATACACACACACAAACATACAAATATACAAATACACACACACACACAGATACACACACACACACACACAAACATACAAATACACACACACACACACAAACATACAAATATACAAATACACACACACACACAGATACACACACACAAACATACAAATATACAAATACACACACACACACAGATACACACACACAAACATACAAATATACAAATACACACACACACACACACAGATACACACAAACATACAAATATACAAATACAAATACACACACACACACAGAGTCACACACACACACATACACACAAACATACACACATACACACACACACACACAATAAGTGAGAGCATGAGGTATCACATGGTGAGGCAAACGGAGCTTTTTAAATATGATCAGATGGAGATGAAGAGAGTAGAAAAGATGTAAAGGCCAAAACCCCAGCAACACAATTTCTGTGCAAGTGACACAGAAACAGTCTGCCCTACAGAGACAGTCTGCCTTACAGAGACAGTCTGCCCTACAGAGACAGTCCGCCTTACAGAGACAGCCTGTCCTACAGAGACAGTCTGTCCTACAGAGACAGTCTGCCTTACAGAGACAGCCTGCCCTACAGAGACAGTCGGCCCTACAGAGACAGCCTGCCTTACAGAGACAGCCTGCCCTACAGAGACAGCCTGCCCTACAGAGACAGCCTGCCCTACAGAGACAGCCTGCCCTACAGAGACAGTCTGCCCTACAGAGACAGTTGGCCTTACAGAGACAGTCGGCCCTACAGAGACAGTCTGCCCTACAGAGACAGTCTGCCCTACAGAGACAGTCAGCCTTAAAGAGACAGTCTGCCCTACAGAGACAGTCTGCCCTACAGAGACAGCCTGTCCTACAGAGACAGTCAGCCTTAAAGAGACAGTCTGCCCTACAGAGACAGTCTGCCCTACAGAGACAGTCTGCCTTACAGAGACAGTCTGCCCTACAGAGACAGTCAGCCTTACAGAGACAGTCGGCCTTACAGAGACAGCCTGTCCTACAGAGACAGTCAGCCTTAAAGAGACAGTCTGCCCTACAGAGACAGTCTGCCCTACAGAGACAGTCTGCCCTACAGAGACAGCCTGCCCTACAGAGACAGTCAGCCTTAAAGAGACAGTCTGCCCTACAGAGACAGCCTGTCCTACAGAGACAGTCAGCCTTAAAGAGACAGTCTGCCCTACAGAGACAGTCTGCCCTACAGAGACAGTCTGCCCTACAGAGACAGTCTGCCCTACAGAGACAGTCTGCCTTACAGAGACAGTCTGCCTTACAGAGACAGTCTGCCCTACAGAGACAGTCTGCCCTACAGAGACAGTCTGCCCTACAGAGACAGTCAGCCTTAAAGAGACAGTCGGCCTTACAGAGACAGCCTGCCCTACAGAGACAGTCAGCCTTAAAGAGACAGTCTGCCCTACAGAGACAGCCTGTCCTACAGAGACAGTCAGCCTTAAAGAGACAGTCTGCCCTACAGAGACAGTCTGCCCTACAGAGACAGCCTGCCCTACAGAGACAGTCAGCCTTACAGAGACAGTCGGCCTTACAGAGACAGCCTGCCCTACAGAGACAGTCTGCCCTACAGAGACAGTCAGCCTTACAGAGACAGTCTGCCCTACAGAGACAGTCAGCCTTAAAGAGACAGTCTGCCCTACAGAGACAGTCTGCCCTACAGAGACAGTCTGCCCTACAGAGACAGCCTGCCCTACAGAGACAGTCAGCCTTACAGAGACAGTCGGCCTTACAGAGACAGCCTGCCCTACAGAGACAGTCTGTCCTACAGAGACAGTCGGCCTTACAGAGACAGTCTGCCCTACAGAGACAGTCAGCCTTACAGAGACAGTCGGCCTTACAGAGACAGTCTGCCCTACAGAGACAGCCTGCCCTACAGAGACAGTCGGCCCTACAGAGACAGTCGGCCCTACAGAGACAGTCGGCCCTACAGAGACAGTCGGCCCTACAGAGACAGTCAGCCTTAAAGAGACAGTCTGCCCTACAGAGACAGTCTGCCTTACAGAGACAGTCTGCCCTACAGAGACAGTCTGCCTTACAGAGACAGTCTGCCCTACAGAGACAGCCTGCCTTACAGAGACAGTCTGCCCTACAGAGACAGTCAGCCTTACAGAGACAGTCTGCCCTACAGAGACAGTCTGCCTTACAGAGACAGTCTGCCCTACAGAGACAGCCTGCCTTACAGAGACAGTCTGCCCTACAGAGACAGTCAGCCTTACAGAGACAGTCTGCCCTACAGAGACAGTCTGCCCTACAGAGACAGTCGGCCCTACAGAGACAGTCAGCCTTAAAGAGACAGTCTGCCCTACAGAGACAGTCTGCCCTACAGAGACAGTCGGCCTTACAGAGACAGTCTGTCCTACAGAGATGCGCACACAAATGACAACAGAAACATTAAACCTCCTGAATGACTCAACAGCTGAGAAACTCTAATGCTCAGTATTACTCTGTACAAAGCCATCTGCACAGACGTGTGCGTGTGCGTGTGTGCCTGTGTGTCAGGGGGGTAAGAACTTAAAAGGGCGGCGTAATGGAAAAAAGAGAAGTGGAATAAAGGAGGTGAAAATTTTACACCAGATGGAATGAAGAGATGTAATTACATGGCAGCTCAATCACTCTGTGTGTGTGTGTGTGTGTGTGTGCGTGTGAATATGAGAGAGCAAGAGAGAGAGAGAAAGAAAGAAAGAACTGTGAGTGAGTGATCAGGAGAGAGAGTGTTTGTATAAATGTAAAAAAGTAGTGTACTCTTTGGTGATATCTTCCATAAGTCCAACACTCTGACCTAAAACTGTCCGTCTGTCTGTCTCTCATTCACACACACACACACACACACACACACACACAGACATATAGAATCCTCCCAATGGACACCCCCACACTCAGGCCCTGTACGAGAGGAATCAGTCAGAGGGAATTTTGGGGGGGAAAGGCTGGCATTGCTATAATTCCCAACAGAACATTTCTCTTTCACCTGACACAGCAAAACACTTACCATATAAATAACTAGATAATTACACAGCAAGACATTCCTGTGTGTGTGTGTGTGTAAGAGAGAGACAGACAGAGAGAGACAGAGAGAGAGAGAGAGAGAGAGAGAGAGAGAGGGAGGGAGGGAGGGAGAAATGACTGTGAGAGAGTGAGTGAGTGATCAGGAGAGGAAAAATAAGAGACTGAGTGAGAAAGTCCATTTATCAAAAGTGTAAGAACATACTCAACAAGAGAAAGACAGCTTAATTATACAGTACCTGTGTGTGTTTATGTGTGTGTGTGTGTGCACGCACGCGTGAGTATCTGTCATACCATGTCAGTGTGTGTGTGTGTGTGTGTGTGTGTGTGTGTGTGTGTGTGAGAGAGAAAGGATAATTATACACCACATACTCCTGTTGCCTTGAGGACCCAACCAACATGTCTCAGCAACAGCAATGTCTTACAACAGCACACAGACACACACACACACACACAGACACACACACACACACACACACACACAGCTTTTAGGCTGAAAAAAACGACAGAGACCCCAGTGGTAACTGAGACAACTGCTTAAACGTGATCTCACTTTTGTGTTATTTATTAATGTTCTTATAATGTTATTGCAATGTTCAATATTATTTCTTTCTATATAAAGCACAGCTATTCAGTCAATACTCCCCATATATGGGTATTTCTAGTTCACATTGCAAAGCTATGTCTAAATGTCTATCTAATGCAATACCCTCCTACAACCACCAGGGGGCATCTAAGACTTTCTATATATTCTGAAAGAGAGGGAGGGAGAGAGAGGGAGGGAGAGAGAGAGAGAGAGAGGGAGAGAGAGAGAGCTAGTGAAGTCTCTATATGAGTAATATTTGTGTCTAATGTTTACCTGAACCCTTCATTTCTGTGTCACACACAAACACTTACTCTCACTCACTAGCTCACTCACTCACACACTCACACACATGCACACGCGCACACACACACACACACACACACACACACACACACTCTCACTCTCTCTCTCTCACACGCACACGCGCAAACACTTACTCTCACTACCTCACTCACACACGCACGCAGGCACACACACACACACACACACACTCACACTCACTCATTCACTCTCTCTCACACACACACTTACTCTCACTCACACACACACAGGCAAACACTTACTCTAACTCACTAACTCACTCACTCACACAGTCACACACACTCTCTCACACTCACACAGACTCTCACAGACTCTCTCACGCACACACACACACACACACTCACTAATTCACACACTCACTCACACTCTCTCTCTCTCTCTCACACACACGTTGATCAACTTTATAGAAATCTCCCTGATGCAGCCTCCAGCCTTGTGCGGAGCAGACTGATCCTGTTTGGATAAACCATCTAACAACAATCCAGTTATTTTAACCTTCTCATTTTTTTTTTTAACATTTTCCTAATTAAGCCCAAGTCTTCAGCCAGCTGGAACAGATCTGGTTGATTTAAAAGCAAGTTTTACACTCATTGTAAAACCTCTATGTTTTATTAAACTACATGTTAATTTTCCACTCGTCCATTTCCTCTTAATTAACTGTGAGATTTGATGATATGATGAAAGAGACGGAGGGAGAGAGACTCAGACAGGAAGATTAGAAGTGTATTTTCCCAACATGTCTCTGCAGACGTATCCACGCTGGGTCTCACATCTGCTGAGGGTTTCCAGTCAGAAAGCAACTGCAAGGGCTTGTGACCAGCCAGAGACAGCAGGTCAATCACAGCCAATCACAGCCAATCACAGTCAATCACAACCGGCAACTTGTGTGTGGCCACTGTGCCCTCAAAAGTCTGTGTGAGTGTGTGTGTGTTACTGTGAACAGACTTTAAAAATATCAGGGAGTGTGTGTGTGTGTGTGTGTGTGTGAGTGTGTGTCTGTGTGTGCGCGTGTGTGTGTATGTGTGCGTAATGTGTTTGTAGTGTGCGTATGTAGTGTGTGTGTGTGTGTGTGTGTGTGTGTGTATGTGTGACAAACCTTGAAGATGCCGACCCAGTCTTTGGGGTGTGGGGTAATGCAGGGGGTCAGCGTGTAATGACACTCTAACGGTGCCTGGGGGAGGAAACTCTTCCCTACATTCTGAAATATCACATGGGCAAAGTTTGACGTCTCCATGGCAACACTCCCACCACCTTGTCCCAGTGCTGTGGGCTTACGGGGCGATGACATTGTTGACTTCTGGTTTAGGCTCTCACCTAGACAGATCAGAAAGCCAAAAAAAGTCTGAACTGCATCAACAAAAAAGGCATTTTTACGCCTTCATAGTGAGGCATTGGTTGGTCTTTCTCCTGTGTCTTTACCTGAGTAGCACAAACCTCTCTCACCGTGGGAATCTCTTCAGTAATGTATCTTTACAGACAACTCTTAAACCAAATTTGAACAGACATGAGACGAGGGACGGAGACTGAAGACAGTGGTCTGAGAAAGAGGCGCGTCGGGGTTTTCGGATGAACCACTCACAGTCAAACACGTTATTTTTTAACACACTAGGGACCCCTACCATCAGCCATCTCACTGTAACCGTCCCACGTACGCTGCGGTGCGGCCCTATTGTATGGGCCGGGTCCGGCCCAGCAGAGACGTACGCGAATTAACTGACGGACTGGCATCGTCTGCAGAGGAGAGCTAAGCACAAAACGCCTTTGTGAGCCGTCGCTATTTTCTAACGATCCATTAAACTGCAGACGTTCCTGTGTCAGTCTTGTGATAATCTGGTTTACAGTAAGCTAACTGGCTAAATCGAGTGAATGCCACATCATCCCTAAAGCAACACCCATCTAGACTATCTGTCGTAAACGCCGATGACGTAGCGTTAATGAACAGAGAATCTGTCAAGGCTGTGGCCAACATAAAGCTCATTCCACCGGCTCACGCGCCGCTATCCAAAGAACTAATTAGCGAATGGTGTATGATACATAATAATGGTATTTCCCTTGAAACCGTCAGCAAGTAATGACGACCCCTCTCAATGTCAGCTAGCGTACACAGTCCAGGGGTAAACAGATACAGTACAATTAAACTGAGAGACAATCCATCGACAGTCCTTCACTTCTGTGAAAACACTGAAATAGTGCCATGGACAATAACGGCCGTCAGTTAATAGGTAACTTACAATTATTACATCATCTTCAAAGGCAGGCGTCAAGCAGGCGAGGTTACAGAATTATGTTTAGTTGAGTCACGGCATCATTAACCCCTTCGCCAATTTAAGACTCAAAATACAATGCAACAGTGAGCGTTTGGTTGGTGCATTCAGTACCTGAGATCCATAATTAACCGCTTTGTAAAATACGCAGGTAGTTGGGTGGACCTGTCTACTGACGCTGGGAGAGGAGTTAGATCTCCGCTTCTTGCCTGCGTCCTGCAGGTGCTCAGTGCTGTTTTCCTGGAATGTCAAATCTGATGTCGTCATTTCCGGATGCAATGTTTCCATGGAGTTGGTAGGGAACGATATCTAAATAAACGTTTTGTAAACGATGCGCCTGGATCCTCACCGTCCCGCCCCCCATATGTTTGTATATATATATATATATATATATATGTAAATATATATATGTGTGTGTATGTGTAAATATATATATGTATGTATATGTATATGTATGAGTGTGTGTGTGTGTATGTATATATATATGTGTGTGTGTGTGTGTGCATACATACACACACACACATGTTTTCCTCTGCAAAATTGGTTTAAGTTGATTTTAGTTTGGCACATTAAAAAGAACTGACTTCTCGATGTGAGATTGCGTTTTAAGGGAGCTAAGTGATTCATACATCCAGAATACGACACATCCTGAGGACACTTGACTATTATCAACCACTCTCGACAGCTGTCAGTTGATACTGAGTATGAATGAGTCCAAACGGTACGTGACCACTTCCAATTCCTTTATGACAAAAGTACCATGTACTCATTCATCCGTAATCTACTCTCTCTCTATCGTCAGGTACACTGTAGGAGTCTGTTTCGATATCTCGCTGCCATGTTCCAGGTTCCGCTGAATGAGAAAGACCCTCTAGTCACTGCTCTTTGGTTTTCCCTCCTCACAACTGGTCGTTCGGATGTTAGGATAGTTATCTAAGATCTGGGAAAATTATTTGATGAGCAGCAGGATGTGCCACCTCTAGCTCAGATTTGATTGGTTACTTCTCTGTGATCTTATCTGTGATTGGAGCAATTTTGACGTCAATCACAGCCACCTCCCCCTGACTTCCCCACTCGTAAACTGTCAGCGAACCGCCGAGGTCAAGGGGAAAGAAGCATGGCTGCCTTGTTCAGAGGGTCTCGGAATTTGTTCCAAAGGTGCAATAAGCATGTCGACTTTATAGCGGGTAATGTATCTCCGTTCGCCTTTAAATTCCTGCTCAGCGTTGTGGATCACGT
>NC_044506.1:23816950-23821950 GCF_902362185.1 Chanos chanos
AAGGTGAATGAGCTGAAGCACACTGACCTATACAAATGAGTTAAAATGACAAACGTTTTGGTAAAATGACAAACGTTTTGGTAAAATGATAAACGTTTTGTAAAATGACAAACGTTTTGTAAAATGACAAACGTTTTGTAAAATGACAAACGTTTTGTAAAATGATAAACGTTTTGTAAAATGATAAACGTTTCTGTATTTCGGGGGGGGGCAGCCGCGGCCTGAAGGTTAGTGAAGCGAGTCTGGGACTGAAAGGTCACGGGTTTGATCCTCAGGACCGGGGGGGGGGTTAATGAACAGCACTTTCTCCTCCTCAACATGCACAGCACCTAACCCCCAACTGCTCCTCACACTCTGAGACTGTCACTGTGTGTGTGTGTGTGTTTGAATGTGTTCGGACTGCTCTGTGTGTGTGTGTGTGTGTGTGTGTGTGTGTGAGCTGTCTTACAGCCACTAGAAAACGTGCATTATAGGTAGTTTACATACAGTATCTCTTATGAAATTAAATTTTGGTCAATTAAGTTTCAAGTTTATTTAGAGCCCAATATCACTGTTTACAGTCTCAAAGGGCTTTACAGGCCACAACAGTCAAAATCAAAACAGGACGGCACACCCTGACTTAATCCTCATGGTGGGCAAGAAAATAACTCCCCAAAACCCCAAAAGGGAAATGGGAAAATGGGAGAAATCTTGAGGAGGACCACAGAGAGAGGAGACCCCTCCTTGGCCAGACAAGCCTTTTGAGACTGTAAACAGTGATATTGGGCTTTAAATAAACTTAAACTTAAACTTAGGTGTGCAGTAGGTGCCGACCCAGCGGGCAGTTACAATCACAAGTAATCCTTTAGTTGTGAAAAATTCATGTTAATTTAATTTAAATCTTCTAATTTACTGTTTTTATGTTTGATTTGTTGGGTTGTTAACAGCCCTGGTCAGAGGGCCAGTTTGGCTCAGTTTGGCGGGAAAAAGCCCATGCTCACGGACCCCCCCCCCTTTTTTTTAAATCTTTTTCTTCCACTTTCTCAGTGTACGTGTGCGTGCGTGTGTGTCTGCGCATGCTCGTGTGATTACGTGTGCGTGCGTGCGTGCGTGCGTGCGTGCGTGTGTGTGTGTGTACAGAGTCTTGTAAAGTATTTGGCTCAGATAAACAGGCTGTTTTTAACATGAGTGGTTCACATTAGTGTTTTTGGCATATGAACTGTTGAAATGGCAGTTTTTTATAGTGTGTGTGTGATTTTGGTTTGTATTTTTTACATCGGTTGAAAATTTCTTCAGCTTGTTTGGGTTTTTCATTTGTTTGAGAAAATATCTCCGCTCTGTTGTAATGACAAGGTTTGACCACATTTGAGCCTCCTTTGTCAGCCAGTTTGCACTGTGGCTCTGTGTGGAAAAATCTTCCCATGCTCTGACAGCCCACTGTGACAAACACCCCACCTCCACTGTGACTAATACTCCACCTCAAACGCCCCACATCCACTGTGACAAACACCCCACATCCACTGTGACTAACGCCCCACCTCCACTGTGACTAATACTCCACCTCCACTGTGGCTAGTACCCCACCTCCACTGTGGCTAGTACCCCACCTCCACTGTGACAAACACCTCACCTCCACTGTGACTAATACTCCACCTCCACTGTGACAAACACCCCACCTCCACTGTGACTAATACCCCACCTCCACTGTGACTAATACTCCACCTCCACTGTGACAAACACCCCACCTCCACTGTGACAAACACCCCACCTCCACTGTGACTAATACCCCACCTCCACTGTGACTAACACTCCACCTCCACTGTGACTAATACCCCACCTCCACTGTGACTAATACTCCACCTCGACTGTGACAAACACCCCACCTCCACTGTGACTAATACCCCACCTCCACTGTGACTAATACCCCACCTCCACTGTGACTAACACTCCACCTCCACTGTGACTAATACCCCACCTCCACTGTGACTAAAACCCCACCTCCACTGTGACTAACACTCCACCTCCACTGTGACTAATACCCCACCTCCACTGTGACTAATACTCCACCTCGACTGTGACAAACACCCCACCTCCACTGTGACTAATACCCCACCTCCACTGTGACTAATACTCCACCTCGACTGTGACTAATACCCCACCTCCACTGTGACTAATACCCCACCTCCACTGTGACTAATACCCCACCTCCACTGTGACTAATGCCTGGCCTCCACTGTGACTAACACTCCACCTCCACAGGACACTGTATACATCTAACCCCGCTCACAGTCTACACTCTCAGTCTAGGTTAAAAAAATCCCTCCTTTCTGTTTCATCACTTAACTGTCAGTTCTTCTGCTCGTCTCTCCAGAGTGTCATTTAAGAATAATCCATTTAGATAATTATGAAGTCACTCATTTCACAATCTCCTTTCACTTTTTCTTTTGTCCCTTAAACGGCTTCTCAGGTACTGAATGTTTTTCCAGCAGTGTGTTGGGGGTATGATTATGAACATTTCTGGAATGATCCCCAGAGGTCTTTTAATGCCCAGTCAGCACAGCGGTGTAAAGAGACAATCAGTGGTCAATCGCTATTGTCTGTTTCTGTTAGCAGCACCTAATCAATGCAGACCGCTAGTCCAGAGATGCATTGATTATCTTAGGAGGCTAACAGATTGACCATTAAGAGGAAGTTGAGTGTTAGGGGTTAGAAAAAACAGAGATTCAGAGATATAGATCTATTTTGTCTGGCAAACAGAACAACTGTTACGTTGTTCTGTTTTGATTCACAGCCTGTAAAGGTGTGTGTATTTCTGTGAGGGTGTGTGTCAGTTTGCGTGTAAAGGTGTGTGTGTGTGTATTTCTGTGAGGGTGTGTGTCAGCTTGTGTGTAAAGGTGTGTCAGTCAGTTTGTAAAGGTGTGTGTGTCAGTTTGTTTGTAAAGGTGTGTGTGTATTTCTGTGAGGGTGTGTGTCAGCTTGTGTGTAAAGGTGTGTGTGTGTATTTCTGTGAGGGTGTGTGTCAGTTTGTTTGTAAAGGTGTGTGTGTGTGTGGCTGGCCTGGGTATAGTATGTCTGTATTTGAGTGATTTTCCACTGACAGTGAGTCAGTGCAGTTACATGTGCACAACAATCTGATTAAAGCACATGCTGGATTATTATCAGTTTACATGGTAAGAGAAGTTGTAGCTATAATCCAGTTCACATAATGAAACATCTTCATTATGGAGCGATAGGTATCGGTTGGCTAATCAGTTTACAGGTGTATTTTGAAAAACTCGCAGGTCACATCTCTTTGTCGTATTTTGCTAGCATGTTCTGCGAGGTCTGTGATACTAAAGACTATAGCTAGGCCTACACACTCGAAAAACCAAAGTAGTAACTGTTACTTGGGGTTTTCCAACAGAGTCAGATCTGCTCCAGAGTCCTGACGAAACCAGCATCAGAACGTTTACTGGAGACCTTTCGGAACAGCTCGCCATTTCTGGTCTTCCTGCCGTCTAGATATTTTAATATTTTTAATTCTTTTAAAACTCTAATCACAAATATAGTCTCCTCTTCTGTCCAGAATTGTGTCTCTCCATGCTAGTTAGTTAGCAGCCTACCATAGATTGGGTAACGGTGAACTGTTTAAATTGTCGCCTAAGTGTCCGCACTGTATCAGAGACCAGGCACGCGCTAATAAACTCCAACTGAAATCAGAGTATCAGTTACAAGCCGTATCTAATCAGATCGGACATCGAATACTCCGGGGTCTTCTTTCGGATTTCATGAAACTGGATTTCAGTCGGATAACCCAATCTACATGACATTTTTTAATCGAAGTAAAGATCATAATCGGTTTGAAATCAGATTGTTTACCTGCATGTAACCGCACTGATTGTTTTGAACCCAGTTAGCATTAGCATGCTAATGGTCATTAACGAACAGTGAAATTCGTCGTGCACCTGTTTCACAGTACAGAGTAAATATTGGCTGATTGCACATAACTTAAAACACCCAATAGTATATTTATAACATTACAGGTGTGTTACACACCTCCATTCAAGAGCCCTAGTAATGTGCGTGTGTGTGCTTGTGTGTATGCATAAAGCGCCCTGATTTTTGTGTGTGTGTGTGTGCGCGTGCACGTAAAGAGCCCTGGTTTTGTAGGGGTGTGTGTGTGTGTGTGTGTGTTTATTGAAGGCTCCGGTGGTGTTCCTGAAGGCTTTCTGCTCAATCTGTCTCTGACACACACACATGCACAAACACACACAGACTCACACACACACGCGCATGCACAGGCATCTGCATTACCAGGGCTCTTTATACACACACGCACACACTCACACACATACGTGCGCACACACACTCACACACATACATGCACACACTCTCACACATACGTGCACACACACTCACACACGTATGTAAATGTGCTGTAATGTGTCTGCGCCCTGTTCATTCATCATGGGCCCTCACAGAAACACACCCTGAGCCAGGAGAGCTTGTGCAGAGGAGAGAGGCTGTAGTGAGAGGGCGGGAGACGGAGGGAGGGGCGGACAGCACTGTGGAAGGGTAGAAATGAAAGCTTGTAAAACAACCAATAAAAAGACAAGAAATGAGGAATGCGAAAAGCCTTCCCTTAAGCTTCCCTTTCTGAGTGTATGTGTGTGTGAGTGTGTGTGTGTGTGTGTGTGTGTGTGTGTGTGTGTGTGTGCGTGCGTGCGTGAGTGTGTGTATGAGAGAGAGAGAGAGGTGAGCAGACTACAGTTCCTGTTCAGTTGAGCTAGTTTAAGTGGTTGTCGTATGTGTAAAAGGGAGTTGTTGTTGAGCTGAGTAAGTTAACGTGATTGTCATATGTACATGTTAGAGTTGAGTAAGCTAAAATGATAAATGTGGTGTGTGTGAGAGAGAGAGAGAGCATGCGTGAGTTGAGTAGGCTGAACTGTCACTCTGTTGTGAGAGCGTAAGATTGTGAAGAGAAGGTGAAAGAATGAGCTGTATTGCTGTTTGTGATGTAATTGTGTTTGTGATGTAATAGT
>NC_044506.1:23829450-23844450 GCF_902362185.1 Chanos chanos
CGTACGGTTCCCCCTGGGATGCTTGGTTTCAAGTTTTATGTTTATTTGGTACAGCCTGTAGAGCATTAAAGTTGCCATAGAATGGAAATCACCATTTTCCTTGCCCTTTTGAATTCACCAGGATGAATGTGCTCTGGAAACATTATGAAAGTATGAAAACGTGCATTCTTCTCCTACAGCCGTACGATCTATGTGAAGAAAACAAAGCTTTTCTACAGCCCGTTCTGAATTCCGTGTGTTTGTGACGTCACAACTGCATATGGCCGCCTACCGCGGCGTGTAGCCAATCGTAGGCTATTGACAGCCAGCATTGCCATCTATTACTCATTAGGAAATGCGGTCTACCTCTTACTACAATGTACGAGCAAACAAACACATAAGGTCCTTGAAAACTTATGTTGTCGTTTGTCTGCACCACAATCAAATCCGAAATCTTAGAGAGAAGAAAACAAACCAACTATGAGAGAGTGGAATGAGAGACTCGCGCTTGTGAAATTTGGTTCCGCGTTACGTTCATCGGTCTTCGCACATAGGCTAACGTGTATTCTCCGTACGACTGCATGCACCGAACCGTGACGTCCGTGCCGTGACGGTTCGGGACGAATACACGGACCGTTACACCCCTAGATATATGTAACGACAGGGTGGTGCCCACTTCGCG
This sequence comes from Chanos chanos, assembly GCF_902362185.1. Classification (NCBI taxonomy): domain Eukaryota; kingdom Metazoa; phylum Chordata; class Actinopteri; order Gonorynchiformes; family Chanidae; genus Chanos; species Chanos chanos. The sequence continues at coordinate 23,830,112 of NC_044506.1, forward strand.
TCGTGGTCTTGAATCACCCTGAAGGGGTTTATTTCGCTATAATGACCGGCTCGCTGTACATTATCCCGCTTATTACATGACTGGTTACTAAAGTAATCAATAATTTGACACAAAATATTGATCTAAAAATTATTTCATTGATTTAAAAATGATTTTATTGCTTCCGCAAAAAAAATGTTCCATAGCAACAGTCTGTTATACATAGCAGCTATCTGCAGACCATAGCTATCTGCAGCTATCTACAGACCATAGAATGCCGTAATTGACCAATCAGAATCGAGTATTCAACAAAGCCGTGTAATAATAGTGATTATAATATTGCAATAATGAAACAGATACGAGTGATAGAATATTACTGTAGTGATACAGACATGAGTGGTATTTTATTACTGTAGTGATACAGACATGAGTGGTATTGTATTACTGTAGTGATACAGACATGAGTAATGATACAGATTGGAGTGATTACAGTTCATTATTCCAGTGCTGCAACACAGCGTATTAAAAAGAAGACAGAGAGAGAGGGATGAGGGGGAAAAGCAAAATTAACTGGGGAGAGAAATTACGTTCTTTAATATGCAGCTGTGTGCTTTAGTCTTTAAATTAGTCCTTGGACTTGTAAAAATGTGTGTGTGAAAAGCTATGGTCCTGTGAATCAGAGACAGGTGGAGTTACTGTATAACTGCTTTTAAACAGTCATTATGGTTTAATAGACATGAAGACAAGAAAACACTATACTGTCCTGCTTCAGCAAGCGCGCGTGCGTGTGTGTGTGTGTTTGTGTGGACTCTCTTGATGTGGTCATATTTAAAACTCTTGTTAAAGTAGGAGACTTTAGTCTAAAGTAGGAGGCACTGCACCCAGTCACACTTTATACACATCTACCATCCTCCATTTTTTCACACACACACACACACACACACACACACACACAAACACCACACACGCACTCACACTCACACGCACTCACACTCACACAAACACAACACACACACAAACACACACACACACACACAACACACACACACACACGCGCGCGCGCACACACTCACACACACACAAACACAACACACACACACACATACTCGCATGCTGTTCCCAGTTTGTCTGACAGGAGACAGATTGTGAAGAAAATGGGGTGGGGCCAGTTAATGGGACAGCTGAACATGTCAGAGTTTTATTACTATTCTTGTGTGTGTCTGTGTGCACGTGTGTGTCTGTGTGTGTGTGTGTGTGTGTGTGTGTGTGTGTGTGTGTCTGTGTGCGCGCGTGTGTGTCTGTGTGCACGTGTGTTTGTGTGTGTCTGTCTTTGTGTGTGTGTGTGTGTGTGTGTGTGTGAGTGTGTCTGTCTTTGTGTGTGTGTGCGTGCGCGCGCGCGCGCGTGTGTGTGTCTGTGTGCATGTGTGTGTGTGTGTGTCTGTGTGCGCGCGTGTGTGTGTCTGTGTGCACGTGTGTGTTTGTCTGTGTCTGTCTTTGTGTGTGTGTGTGTGTGTGTGTGTGTGTGTGTGTCTGTATATGTGTCTGTACCTGATTCATCATCACTGCGTAGAGCTGTGTGTGTGAGAGCGAGGGAGAGAGAGGGAAAAGATGAACTGCTCTCATGGTTAAATATCAATATTGAATTATCCTGCCCAGTTTTATCTCTGTGCTGAGAGATGACCTACCTCCAGCCTGCTGGTCATCATCTCCTCTGACCTTTGACCCTGCGTCTCTGCAGGCTGGGACTGGACCCTAAGCTGCTGGCTAAGATCCTCAACATGAGCTCAGGCCGCTGCTGGTCCAGTGACACATACAACCCGGTGCCTGGGGTCATGGAGGGCGTCCCCTCTGCCAACAACTACCAGGGAGGCTTTGGCACCACCCTCATGGCCAAGGTAAGCGCTACACTGGCCCCGCCTCTTCTGAACCGGATTATACCTGTTTGTGCTCCCTCCAGTCACAAAGCTGTTTTTACATTTCTTCATTTCAAATGATATGGACACGTCTGTGATTAGTTATTGTTATTGAAAAGTTACATGCCCAAACAGAAAACATTCAATGGCACAATGTAAAAGTCAGAATCTCGACCTAAACCCTTTCAGGAATTTGCCACAAGAGCCGTCAGAGGAGCACGAGTGTGTCTGTGTAAATCTGTGTGAGAGGAATGATAATGATAATAATAATGATAATAATAATAATAATAATGAATAATAATAATGATGATAATGATAATAATAATAATAATAATAATAATAATGATGATAATGATAATGATGATAATGATAATGATAATAATAATAATAATGATGATAATGATAATGATAATAATAATGATGATAATGATGATAATGATAATAATGATAATTATAATAATGATAATAATAATAATGATAATGATAATAATAATAATGATGATAATAATGAGTGGGTGAACACCACCACTAACCAGTGTGCAAAGTTGACAGACATATGTAATAATAAGAATAATACAATTTTTCACGAGGACTCAAAGCCACTACTGTGGCACAAGGTGGATCTACCAAATATTAATTATGGGTGTAACGGTATGTGAAAGTAACGGTTCGGTACGCACCTCGGTTTATGAGTCACGGTTCGGTACGGTTTTGGTACAGTGAAAAAATGCGAAACTTGAAATTTCTTTTCATTTATTATGAATTTACTTGTAAACTTATGAACTTGTTCAAACTTTTAAAGAGTGGCAAACTGGTCAAAATTCCCAGTTTGCACTCCACTCTGTTTTTCCCTTGTACCGGTAATATTCACATTTGGATGATGCCGTCTCAAATGAGATCATGTTCGACACACTGTCAGTAACACAGCCCATTTCAGTTTCACAGTGCCGACACGCTGCCTTCATCTTATCCACTTGTCTTTGCTACTGTAGTTCACTGGAAAACCGAAATGTTCCCAAACAGAGGACCTGTATGATATGAGAGGGTCCTGAAGCTCTGGCTTTGCGGTCGCCATACTTAAGAGACTGCGTCGTTGAAAATGTGCTAATTCAGTTGCTAAGTTACGGCTCCGTTATGAAATCGGAGAGGAAACTGAGTTTTTAATTTTACTTCCACATACAAAAATGTAGGAGAGAGGGCACACACTGGATCTTGTCAAGTATCGCTTTATTCACTGACCATCAGAGCATAAAAAAGTTATGCGCACGACGCGCGTGGTTATAGCTGGACTATATTCACTCAGATCACAACGCACACCGAACCGAACATCCTGCACCAAATACATGAACCGTTACACCCCTAACACAAAATACGGTCGCTCTACAGTAAACATACCAAGTGACTAAATGTGTCTGTGTCATTTGTAGTCCTTGCCAGGGTCTGAATACTTTTGCAAGGCGCTGTATTTGCTCGTTCTTGTGGACTGTTGTTTGTTTGTGTGTACACACACACATAATTTCTCTCTCTCTCTCTCTCGCTCTCTCTCTCTGGTTCTGTAGGATCTGGGTTTGGCTCAGAACACGGCGACAAACACTCGGACCCCGGTTCCTCTCGGTTCCCTGGCCCATCAGATCTACCGAGTCATGTGTGCACGTGGCTATGCTAATAAAGACTTCTCCTCTGTCTTCCAGTTTCTGCGTGAGGAGGAGGGGCAGTAAAGAAGGCCACGCCCCTGGCTTTTGGAGGGTGGGCGTATATGTCTTGTGATTGACAGGGGCTGTTAGTGTTGATAATGAAGGGGAAATATGGTCCTAAGTCAACAGATTCTCGGTCCCCCCCCACACCCCCCCCACCCCACCCCGTTAACGCAGGGGGCCCCCTCCCCATTCAGGGACGACCAGAGCTCGGTCTAAAAAAACACAAAAGAAAAAGAAAAACTGTCTTTATTTCCACCCTTGCTCTGGCCTGGTGGACAGGACACACACAAACATATATTCTCATTCAGTCTGGCTGTAGGTCTTAGTCTCATTCAGTCTGGCTGTAGGTCTTAGTCTCATTCAGACTGGCTGGGGGTCTTGGTCTCATTCAGTCTGGCTGTAGGTCCTAGTCTCATTCAGACTGGCTGGGGGTCTTGGTCTCATTCAGTCTGGCTGTAGGTCTTGGTCTCATTCAGTCTGGCTGTAGGTCTTGGTCTCATTCAGTCTGGCTGTAGGTCTTGGTCTCATTCAGTCTGGCTGTAGTTCTTAGTCTCATTCAGTCTGGCTGGGGGTCTTAGTCTCATTCAGTCTGGCTGGGGGTCTTGGTCTCATTCAGTCTTGCTGGGGGTCTTGGTTAGGCTGGGTGATGATCAGATCGCTGGTTAAAAAGGCTGCTGTAATTTCTTAGCCCTCTTTCCTCTCACAGTCATCTGCATCTGTTTGTCCAATCACCTGTTATCTTTCCCTCCCTCTCATTGGAAGAAGAAAGCCAGTGTTTCTTTCCTTGCTTAGCCCTGATTGGACAGACCGATGAAGGGGTTTGGTTGTAAGCTCGCCCTGCTCTGGTTCTCTGAGGCTCAGAGCAGCAGTGAGTGAGTCATAAAAGGTTACCTCTGAGAATTCCCTCTCTTGACACTGAAACATATGCTACCTGCTAGACTGACCCCCTCCTTCTCTGGGTCAATCAAATACAGCTTTATTTTTCTCACTCTTCTTCTCTGACTTTGTGCTCTGTATTTCCTCATGATACAATGTTAATCTCTTTTACCCCTCTCTCTCTCTCTCTCTCTCTCTCTCTTTTCTCCACACAGGGTGGAGAATAAGATTCACTACCCCCACCCTGTCGTGTATGTACATATGTATATTTTTCGTTTCTTTTCATGTATTGCAGTACCTTGCAATACCTCTTCCATGACAGGTCAGTTGGTACATCTGTAGAACACACACACAGGAGAGAGAGACAGAGATTTTACATGTGTGTGTATGTCTGCAAAGATCACACACACACACACACACACACACATACACTCTTGACCTGGTGTTTGTCTTTGTTTTTTTCTGTATAATAAGGTCTGTATTTACAGCAGTGTCTTGAATAAAAGAGAATGCTAAAATATTACCACACAGGCCTGCAGTGAATACTTCTCTCCTCTACCTGCTACCATCTGCCTTCTTCCTTCTCTTGTCTGTGTGTGTGTGTGTGTGTGTGTGTGTGTGTGTGTGTGTGTGTGCGCGCGTGCGCGTGCGCGCATACGTGTGCGTTTGTCTAAGTGTGTGTGTCTGCGTGTGTGCGCGCGCGTGTTTGTGTGCCTGTATTTGTGTGTACACTGGGTAAGGTCAGGTTTGGATGGATGTGGAAATGTCATTTTGAAATCCAGCTTACCCACTAATACACAAGGAGAAGTCAGGTGAGGTGGTGCGTGTGTGTCTCCTGACGGCCGCTGTCTACCGTATAAAACAGATCCAGCCCTGGTGACCAGTATTCCCACAGCACAACCCAGTTCTACGCTCATGTCTGTGTTGTCCTGTAACAGTCACCCTGGGGTCCACTGGACTGGTTCTGGACAGGGCTTGTCCCTGCAGGCCCGGCTGGCCAGTGCAGCTAGTCTTTGTGTTAGGTATAAATTGCGAGTCTAGGCCCATAGTGGAGTTGGTGTCAGTGGTGGAGTGGCTGGCATATCTGTAATCTAGTAACTTCAGCTTTGCAACTGCAGCTCTGCTCAGGCACTGTGGCCTGGTGTCGTTTTGGGATGATTTTATTTTTGGGTGGATAATCAATAAAATATTTGTTTGTTTGTTTTTTTGTTTTTGTTTTTTCAAAATTTTGGAAAAAAAAAAGATGCATTTTCATTGGCTCACCATATTGCTTGTGATATCAACACCTTTTCTTCAATCTGATTTCTTCAATTCAATCTCATTGAACCTGTCCACACAGTAACATTAATGTCCATCACAGAACAGCTCAATTACACAGACTCTACACAGACTCAGACTCTAATTACACGGACTCTTAATTACACAGACTCTACACAGACTCAGACTCTAATTACACGGACTCTTAATTACACAGACTCTACACAGACTCAGACTCTAATTACACAGACTCTTAATTACACAGACTCTACACAGACTCAGATTCTAATTACACAGACTCTTAATTACACAGACTCTACACAGACTCAGACTCTAATTACACGGACTCTTAATTACACAGACTCTACATGCTGTAATGAAATTCAGACTAAACATTAGAATAAGTCTAATTACACTGGACCTCTGTGTATCCGTCTGTACATGTCTGTGTGTGTGTGTGTGTGTGTGTGTGCGTGTGCACGCATGCCTGCCCGCATGTGTGTTTATATGTGTGTGTGTCTGTTTATACATGTGTACATGTCTGTGTGTGTGTATACATGTGTACGTGTGTATGTGTGTTTATATCTGTCTGAATGTGTGTGTCTGTCTGTTTATACATGTATACATGTCTGTGTGTGTGTGTATGCCCGCGTGTGTGTATACGTGTGTGTATACGTGTATGTGTGTGTCCTCTCCCTGCCCTCTGCTGTCTGCAGGCTGAGGGATGATGGGGATTTTGGTCAGTCTACCCGGTTCTGCGGTCACAGCCGTTTTTCCATTGTTCTGGTCCGAACGCCCAGTGTCTGGCACACACACATGCAAAGCAATCTTCTTTCCATCATCACAATGAAACAGGAGTGGAAAAAAAAGAGACACGTTGGGTTTTTTAATTGTCTGGGTCTGAGTTTTTTTTTTTTTTTTTTTTTTACGATGACTGTAGCCCTGTTTATGTCTGTTAAGTTTTCAGACAGACGGCCCGTTTGATTAGCTCAAAGCAGTTCAGTCTGCTTTTATTCTCCAGTTTAAAGTCAGGGCTTTAATTTTTATGAATAATGCTCGTGATGTGTAGTTATGTGACTGCGTCTCAGATAGTCCTACGCACAATAAGAGCCCTTAATGTTTTCATAAGGTCTGCCGTCCGTTAATGGTTTGCCTTAGTGTTTTACTGTCTTTAGAGATTTGACTGAAAAAAAATGCTATGAAACACAGTAAACAGTTAAAGATAAATGTCTTATTTTGTAGGAAAAACAAAATCATTCTGAGGAAGAGCGAATTCTGTTTGTCATAATTAGTATTTAGGAAAACTCTCGGTCAAATGACATCAGCCTGCTCCAGCTCTGTGCCCAGGATTCACGTGTTATCACATCATCATCCTTCAGCATGCCGCTGTGCCACTAGATATTGTTAGAATGTGTGTCTCTGTGTTAGAATGTGTGTCTCTGTGTTAGAATGTGTGTCTCTGTGTTAGAACATTGTTATAAAGTGTCTCTGTGTTAGAATGTGTGTCTCTGTGTTAGAGCACTGTTATCATGTGTGTCTCTGTGTTAGAATGTGTGTCTCTGTGTTAGAGCACTGTTATCATGTGTGTCTCTGTGTTAGAATGTGTGTCTCTGTGTTAGAGCACTGTTATCATGTGTGTCTCTGTGTTAGAATGTGTGTCTCTGTGTTAGAGCACTGTTATCATGTGTGTCTCTGTGTTAGAATGTGTGTCTCTGTGTTAGAGCAGTGTTATGTGTGTCTCTGTGTTAGAGCGGTGTTATCATGTGTGTCTCTGTGTTGGAGCAGTGTTATCATGTGTGTCTCTGTGTTGGAGCGGTGTTATCATCTGTGTCTCTGTATTAGAGCAGTGTTATAATGTGTGTCTCTGTGTTAGAGCAGTGTTATCATCTGTGTGTCTGTATTAGAGCAGTGTTATAATGTGTGTCTCTGTGTTAGAGCAGTGTTATCATGTGTGTCTCTGTGTTGGAGCAGTGTTTATGTCGTGGATGTCAGTGCTCACATCTGCAGGGTTCATCCTGTCTTAGGAACGATGGCCTTGGTAACAGCGATTTGGCAGAAATCTTCAGTGTTAGTTTTAGCGATGAATTTAACTGTTTTGCTCTGCGGTATCACACTCTTCACTGGGAACAGTGGCCTGGCCCTGATAGCGTCGTCTGATTAAAGTAGAGATTAATCCTAATCTTTAATTTAATCTTTTAATAGTACCATCTGAGACCATCACGGTGAATCTGAACCATTCACACTGACGCTTCAGGAGTCTAAACCTTTCACAGTGACTCTATGAGAGTTTAAACCTTTCACAGTGACTCTGAGAGTGAAAACATTTCACAGTGACTCTATGAGAGTTAAAACCTTTCACAGTGACTCTATGAGAGTTTAAACCTTTCACAGTGACTCTATGAGAGTTAAAACCTTTCACAGTGACTCTACGAGAGTTTAAACCTTTCACAGTGACTCTATGAGAGTTAAAACCTTTCACAGTGACTCTATGAGAGTTTAAACCTTTCACAGTGACTCTATGAGAGTTTAAACCTTTCACAGTGACTCTATGAGAGTTTAAACCTTTCACAGTGACTCTGTGGGAGAGATTGCCACTCAGACCAGTGTTCTGTCCAGTCTGACCTCACAGAGAAGCAACAGCATTTGAGTGTCGGCCATGTTGAGTGTAATTCATATTTGGGTTTTAATTTGGCCTTCTTTACGAGACGGCTGCTGGGAGCTGTGGTTTTCTCATTAACAGGACATGAAAGAGGCTATAAAGAGAACAGCGGAGAGACCAACCCGCTCTGACGTCTGTACACCAAACACACGTGCACACACACACACACACATAGTGGGCTTGGTCAGAGACACATACATACACACACATACAAGATGGCACTCTCCCTCACTGAAACACCAATGCTTGCTAAGACTTTGGTGCATAACGGCCCGTTTTTCAACATGCATATGTAACAAACACAGTAACTGATCAAAACCAGCAGAAACCAACTTTGTTTATGACTTTATCTGTCCTGATGGGTGAGAGAAGCCCACTAATTGTCTCTTAGTTTGGATTTCAAACAATCCAGTTTCCATGTGCATTTCACCAGGTATCTGACACCCACAGATACATACAGCCTATCTCACAGTACTGCAGCTTCCCTGAATTCACACCCACCCTTGTTCTTACTTATCAGATCCGGCCCGGTTTACAGAAAATGCCTTTCACATCACCGAGCAGCTTAGCTTACCTCAAGTTCCTGTGTTAACCTTCAGTACATGCTTGTCATAATAGGTTCTGCAGGTCCTGAGGGTCTCTTTGGCACGGTGGTTTATTTCAAAGCAAACACTCAGTTCTGAGTAGCAAGGAGCCATATAAATGATTTCAGGAGAGTTTAGATGAAGGTGCAGGCCAGGGAATTTACAGAATTTGGAAGTTTTGAATATCCGTTTGGGATTTTAACGGTTGTTAACAGATTTAACATGAAAAAGGCTTATTGCCTCAGCAGTATGTGTGTAGCAGCTGGTCAAACGCAAGCTGTGTGTTCACATTCAGACAGCCTGGGCGGGGCATTAGACTGTCTTTTATTTGTTTCTTTCTTTTTATTCTGAACAAGCAAAAAATGACTTATGTTGTCCTGTGGTCATGTGGTTAAAAGTAAAATCTAGTGCAAAAACTCACATCACTCATCACATCACCCACTGCATCACTCATCACATCACCCACTGTATCACTCATCACATCACCCACTGCATCACTCATCACATCACCCACTGTATCACTCATCACATCACCCACTGCATCACTCATCACATCACCCACTGTATCACTCATCACATCACCCACTGTATCACTCATCACATCACCCAGTGCATCACTCATCACATCACCCACTGTATCACTCATCACATCACCCACTGCATCACTCATCACATCACCCACTGTATCACTCATCACATCACCCACTGTATCACTCATCACATCACCCACTGTATCACTCATCACATCACCCACTGCATCACTCATCACATCACCCACTGTATCACTCATCACATCACCCACTGTATCACTCATCACATCACCCAGTGCATCACTCATCACATCACCCACTGTATCACTCATCACATCACCCACTATATCACTCATCACATCACCCACTGTATCACTCATCACATCACCCAGTGCATCACTCATCACATCACCCAGTGCATCACTCATCACATCACCCAGTGCATCACTCATTACATCACCCAGTGCATCACTCATCACATCACCCACTGCATCACTCATCACATCACCCAGTGCATCACTCATCACATCACCCAGTGCATCACTCATCACATCACCCACTGTATCACTCATCACATCACCCACTGCATCACTCATCACATCACCCACTGTATCACTCATCACATCACCCACTGCATCACTCATCACATCACCCAAAATACTTAATCAGACAGCTGAACACTGCACGCCTCATCACAGAAAACACTGACATTTATTCTTTTGTACCAATCAAAAGTGGGTTTAGAGATTTTTTTAATATTATTCCTGAAGGATTCAGGCCCAAGGCAGCCTAGATGTTTCTACTGGCTTGTTTCTCAAGGGCAGGGACAGGACCACTTATCCAAACAGATGAAAACATATTTAATAGAATCAGTGTCATTTAACAATACAACCGAGATCCAAACATTAATACAGGGTTAGAGATTCTTTTTTTATTTATTTATTAATTTCCCTTTAAATATATAAAATTGATCCTGGAGAGTGAACAAAATGTTAATGAGGAGTTTTTAAGGAGGTGTAGACTCTGTCCTTGCTATGAATAACAGAATGTAGGTGGATGACGGAAATGGAGAGCCACTAGGAATGATCATTAGAATGAGAGAATTCTGGGTCGTCTTCTGCTGTGGTGCTAAAGATGATTGTGCTTGGACAGAGACACTGCACTGTGCCACCCCTCCCAGTGTGTATGCACCTCACTTAGCCTGAGCTGTGTGTGTGTGTGTGTGTGTGTGTGTGTTAAATGGGGGTCAGATGAAGAGCCTGTCACTAATTGCCCTCTCCCTAGTTTCTCTGCATGCAGGCTATTTCAGGTTCTAATGTGATAAATACATAAAGATCACAGAACAGCTTAGCTCCACTCTCATTAGCATGCTCCTAACCACCCTTCTCCTTAACAGATAGCCTGTTATGAGTCAGACACAACATTTATCTCTGTTTGAGGGGTATTGGTTAATTCTATCCTTTAAGTGGCCTGTGAGTCAGTTTTGTAAGAGCCCCACAGAATTAGTGGGAGTTTGTGAACAATGATAAAAGACAGGGTTTTTTATGTGTATTAATTCCAAGTTTGTTTCTTTAACCAGCACATTGGAGCAGAGGAGAGCTTCTCTCTTAAGGAAAAGATTGTTTATGTTTATTTGTTCAAATCCAGTTTGTTACCATGACAGACACAGAGCTTGTTTTATGTTGTTTAGTGTTTTATGTTGTTTAGTGTTTTATGTTGTTTAGTGAGATTACCTTGCAAGCACAGGGTCCTACCTCTCCATTATGTTCTGTTTCCTGACTGCTCTCCCCACTTTTCACTCTCCCTCCCTTTCTCTCTCTCTCTCTCTCTCTCTCTCTCCTTTCCTCTCTCTGTTTTTCTCTCTTCCTGTTTCTCTTTCTGTCTCATTCTCTCTGTCCCATTCTCTCTCTCTCTCTCTCTCTCTCTCTCTCTCTCTCTCTGTATGATGTCGTGTTTGAATAACGACAGTTGGTCCGTCTTATTCATCACCTTCTCTTGCACGTGCTCTGTACTTCCTCATTGCATTAATTACTCTTATTGGAAGAGTGATCATCGGACCAATCAGAATCCATCACACACAGGTTCCTGTGGCGATCAGAATCCATCACTGGCTAGTTCCCATGACGACGAGCACAGTAAACGATGACAGTGCTGGTATGGGCTGATGGCAGACTAGACCCCTTGGGGCGAGACTCTGACATCCATCTATGACAGGGTAATCTTGCCTAACGGCTGTATGGGGGTCTCCACCTCTACTAAGCCAAAGCAAGCTTAACACAAGGGCCCAAAACTCTCCTCCAACGCCAATTCAACCGCCTCTCTCTCAACAGCACAATTTGAGAACAAATAAATTAGCAAAAAAAAAATTAAAGCATGTTCACCCAGTTCTAGGCCATCTTCTGAATACCAGACAACTGCCCAAAGCTTTTCCAGTGTACAGTCTAACAGTGGGCTCAATGAGAGTCTGTGTTCCAGTTTGCTTAGTGGTAATACAATCTTTGCCCAATCAGTGCCCCAAGTTGCCCTGTCAGACAGAGCACTGTGTGAACTAACACTGGTCCAGCAGTGGAATACTCATCTCGCAGCTCAAACCCTAACCCTAGGCAAATGCTTATGCACCTAAAGTTCACTTGCAATTAAATCCTACTGCTGGTTCCCCTCTGGTCCACTGTAACCATACACTATATCACACTGTTACTCCTCTGGTCTACTGTAACCATACACTATATCACACTGTTACTCCTCTGGTCTACTGTAACCATACACTATATCACACTGTTACTCCTCTGGTCCACTGTAACCATACACCATATCACACTGTTACTCCTCTGGTCCACTGTAACCATACACTATATCACACTGTTACTCCTCTGGTCTACTGTAACCATACACTATATCACACTGTTACTCCTCTGGTCTACTGTAACCATACACCATATCACACTGTTACTCCTCTGGTCCACTGTAACCATACACTATATCACACTGTTACTCCTCTGGTCTACTGTAACCATACACTATATCACACTGTTACTCCTCTGGTCTACTGTAACCGTACACTATATCACACTGTTACTCCTCTGGTCTACTGTAACCATACACTATATCACACTGTTACTCCTCTGGTCTACTGTAACCATACACCATATCACACTGTTACTCCTCTGGTCTACTGTAACGGTACACTATATCACACTGTTACTCCTCTGGTCTACTGTAACCATACACCATATCACACTGTTACTCCTCTGGTCTACTGTAACCATACACTATATCACACTGTTACTCCTCTGGTCTACTGTAACCATACACCATATCACACTGTTACTCCTCTGGTCTACTGTAACCATACACCATATCACACTGTTACTCCTCTGGTCTACTGTAACCATACACTATATCACACTGTTACTCCTCTGGTCTACTGTAACCGTACACTATATCACACTGTTACTCCTCTGGTCTACTGTAACCATACACTATATCACACTGTTACTCCTCTAGTCTACTGTAACCATACACTATATCACACTGTTACTCCTCTGGTCTACTATAACCATACACTATATCACGCTGTAACTCCTCTGGTCCACTGTAACCATACACTATATCACACTGTTACTCCTCTGGTCCACTGTAACCATACACTATATCACACTGTTACTCCTCTGGTCCACTGTAACCGTACACTATATCACACTGTTACTCCTCTGGTCTACTGTAACCATACACTATATCACACTGTTACTCCTCTGGTCTACTGTAACCATACACTATATCACACTGTTACTCCTCTGGTCCACTGTAACCATACACTATATCACACTGTTACTCCTCTGGTCCACTGTAACCATACACTATATCACGCTGTTACTCCTCTGGTCTACTGTAACCATACACTATATCACACTGTTACTCCTCTGGTCTACTGTAACCATACACTATATCACACTGTTACTCCTCTGGTCTACTGTAACCATACACCATATCACACTGTTACTCCTCTGGTCTACTGTAACCATACACTATATCACACTGTTACTCCTCTGGTCTACTGTAACCATACACTATATCACACTGTTACTCCTCTGGTCTACTGTAACGGTACATTATATTACACTGTGGTCTATCCTGAGGTAACTCAGTGTTAGCCTAGACACAGCATTAGCCTAGCCCCACTGCAGTGTACTCCTGTGTCAGCTTTCCATGGACCAAACAGAACCTGAGGTGGAGATCAGCACAGCGTGTTTAGGGAAATGATGTTGGCTGATCTCTCAGTAAGTGTACATGCCATTTTTGCAATGTTTAAAGAAAAAAATTTTCAGCTGATTCAACTCTTTAATGAAACACACCACTGTTTCTAACACCATGCATGTTCCCTCATGTCATGTTCCACACATGTTCCCTCACGTCATGTTCCACACATGTTCTCTTCATGATCGGCTGGCTTGTGTGTCAGCTTCACATCTGCAACTTGGGCGAGGTGTGAAAGAGGGGAAAATGGAGAGAGTTAAAGGAGGAGGGAGATGTTGGGAGAGAAAGATTTACTGGGCTGTAGACACTGAATGCTTCACTTTGTCTCTGTTGACTCAGATACATCATGGTCTCATAAACAGTAATAATTGCTTTACTGATGGGAGGGACCATAAGGAAGTGTGAAGTGTTGTGTGGGAAATGAAGCTAAGAGCAGATCTTTGCTCTCTGCATTTGTGAGAAGATGAATAAGACAGTAAGAATGACTCACTAGAGAAAGAGAGAGAGAGGATGAGGTTGAGATCGACTGGTGGTATTCCCCCCCCCACCCCCCCTCACTCTCTCTTTTACTTCCCATGCTATCCTTCATC